>NC_057812.1:672361034-672362094 GCF_018294505.1 Triticum aestivum
TTTGTAGTGCTTTTCAATTTCAGGGTCTTATAGCTCAAAATAATCAGTAAATGCATGAAAAATAACAAATGGAGTCAGAAAGAGTTGAAAATTGATGATGTGGCTTTCAATGGTGCATTTTGAACACAGAAAAACTATGAAGTTCAAATAAGTTCAAAAATATGAAATCCTTTTGTAACAGACGAGTTTCCGTATGAAACCCTGATACTTCGAAAAAGATTGTCTGTTTTGTACATGAAGTGCATCTAGTTTTTGCCGTAAGCCTCTCTACTTTCTTGCACATGCTGTGTGGGTGAAATGATGATACCATGCCAACTTTCAACCTTTTCAGAGTTTATTTGTAGTGCTTTTCAATTTCAGGGTCTTATAGCTCAAAATAATCTGTAAATGCATGGAAAATAACAAATGAAGTCAGAAAGGGTTGAAAATTGATGATGTGGCTTTGAATGGTGCATTTTGATCACATAAAAAGTATGGAGTTCAAATAAGTTCAAAAAATGAAATCCCTTTGTAACAGACGAGTTTCCGTATGAAACCCTGATAATTCGAAAGAGATTATCCGTTTTGTACACGAAGTGCATCCAGTTTTTGCCGTAAGCCTCTCTACTTTCTTGCACATGCTATGTGGGTGAAATGATGATACCATGGCAACTATCAACGTTTTCAAAGTTCATTTGTAGTGCTTTTCAATTTCAGGGTCTTATAGCTCAAAATAATCAGTAAATGCATGAAAAATAACAAATGAAGTCAGAAAGGGTTGAAAATTGATGATGTGGCTTTGAATGGTGCATTTTGAACACAGAAAAAGTATGGAGTTCAAATAAGTTCAAAAAAATGAAATCCCTTTGTAACAGACGAGTTTCCGTATGAAACCCTGATACTTCGAAAGAGATTGTACATTTTGTACACGAAGTGCATCCAAATTTTTCCGTAAGCCTCTCTACTTTCTTGCACATGCTATGTTGGTGAAATGATGATACCATGCCAACTTTCAACCTTTTCAGAGTTCATTTGTAGTGCTTTTCAATTTTAGGGCCTCATAGCTCAAAATAATCAGTAA
>NC_057812.1:672362314-672363622 GCF_018294505.1 Triticum aestivum
CCTGATACTTCGAAAGAGATTGTACATTTTGTACACGAAGTGCATCCAAATTTTTCCGTAAGCCTCTCTACTTTCTTGCACATGCTATGTTGGTGAAATGATGATACCATGCCAACTTTCAACCTTTTCAGAGTTCATTTGTAGTGCTTTTCAATTTCAGGGCCTCATAGCTCAAAATAATCAGTAAATGCATGAAAAATAACAAATGAAGTCAGAAAGGGTTGAAAATTGATGATGTGGCTTTGAATGGTGCATTTTGAACACAGAAAAAAGTATGGAGTTCAAATAAGTTCAAAAAAAATGAAATCCCTTTGAATAGATGAGTTTCCGTATGAAACCCTGATACTTCAAAAGAGATTGTCTGTTTTGTACACGAAGTGCATCCAGTTTTTGTCGTAAGACTCTCTACTTTCTTGCACATGCTGTGTGGGTGAAATGATGATACCATGCCAACTTTCAACCCTTTCAGAGTTCATTTGTAGTGCTTTTCAATTTCAGGGTCTTATAGCTCAAAATAATCAGTAAATGCATGAAAAATAACAAATGAAATCAGAAAGGGTTAAAAATTGATGATGTGGCTTTGAATGGTGCATTTTGAACACATAAAAAGTATGGAGTTCAAATAAGTTTGAAAAAATGAAATCTCTTCGTAACAGACGAGTTTCCGTATGAAACCCTGATAATTCGAAAGAGA
Organism: Triticum aestivum; assembly: GCF_018294505.1. Lineage (NCBI taxonomy): Eukaryota > Viridiplantae > Streptophyta > Magnoliopsida > Poales > Poaceae > Triticum > Triticum aestivum. The sequence goes on from NC_057812.1 coordinate 672,363,009, forward strand.
TTGTCCGTTTTGTACACGAAATGCATCCAGTTTTTGCCGTAAGCCTCTCTACTTTCTTGCACATGCTATGTGGGTGTAATGATGATACCATGCCAACTATCTACCTTTTCAAAGTTCATTTCTTGTGCTTTTCAATTTCAGGGTCTTATAGCTCGAAATAATCAGTAAATGCATGAAAAATAACAAATGAAGTTAGAAAGGGTTGAAAATTGATGATGTGCCTTTGAATGGTGCATTTTGAACACAGAAAAAGAATGGAGTTCAAATAAGTTCAAAAAAATGAAATCCCTTTATAACAGACGAGTTTTCGTATGAAACCGTGATACTTCGAAAGAGATTGTCCGTTTTGTACATGAAGTGCATCCAGTTTTTGCCGTAAGCCTCTCTACTTTCTTGCACATACTATATTGGTGAAATGATGAATCCATGCCAACTTTCAACCTTTTGAGAGTATATTTGTAGTGCTTTTCAATTTCAGGGTCTTATAGCTCAAAATAATCAGTAAATGCATGAAAAATAACAAATGAAGTCAGAAAGGGTTGAAAATTGATGATGTGGCTTTGAATGGTGCGTTTTGAACACAGAAAAAGTATGGAGTTCAAATAAGTTCAAAA
>NC_057812.1:672363962-672366416 GCF_018294505.1 Triticum aestivum
GTGCTTTTCAATTTCAGGGCCTCATAGCTCAAAATAATCAGTAAATGCATGAAAAATAACAAATGAAGTCAGAAAGGGTTGAAAATTGATGATGTGGCTTTGAATGGTGCATTTTGAACACATAAAAAAGTATGGAGTTCAAATAAGTTCAAAAAAATGAAATCCCTTTGAACAGACGAGTTTCCATCTGAAACCCTGATACATCGAAAGAGATTGTCCGTTTTGTACATGAAGTGCGTCCAGTTTTTGTCGTAAGACTCTCTACTTTCTTGCACATGCTGTGTGGGTGAAATGATGATACCATGCCAACTATCAACCTTTTCAGAGTTCATTTGTAGTGCTTTTCAATTTCAGGGTCTTATAGCTCAAAATAATCAGTAAATGCATGAAAAATAACAAATGGAGTTAGAAAGAGTTGAAAATTGATGATGTGGCTTTCAATGGTGCATTTTGAACACAGAAAAAGTATGAAGTTCAAATAAGTTCAAAAATATGAAATCCCTTTGTAACAGACGAGTTTCCGTATGAAACCCTGATACTTCGAAAAAGATTGTTTGTTTTGTACATGATGTGCATCCAGTTTTTGCCGTAAGCCTCTCTACTTTCTTGCTCATGCTGTGTGGGTGAAATGATGATACCATGCCAACTTTCAACCTTTTCAGAGTTCATTTGTAGTGCTTTTCAATTTCAGGGTCTTATAGCTCAAAATAATTAGTAAATGCATGAAAAATAACGAATGAAGTCAGAAAGGGTTGAAAATTGATGACGTGGCTTTGAATGGTGCATTTTGAACACATAAAAAGTATGGAGTTCAAATAAGTTCAAAAAAATGAAATCTCTTTGTAACAGACGAGTTTCCGTATGAAACCCTGATAATTCAAAAGAGATTGTCCGTTTTGTACACAACATGCATCCAGTTTTTGTCGTAAGCCTCTGTACTTTCTTGCACATGCTATGTGGGTGAAATGATGATACCATGCCAACTATCTACCTTTTCAAAGTTCATTTCTTGTGCTTTTCAATTTCAGGGTCTTATAGCTTGAAATAATCAGTAAATGCATGAAAAATAACAAATGAAGTCAGAAAGGGTTGAAAATTGATGATGTGGCTTTGAATGGTGCATTTTGAACACAGAAAAAGAGTGGAGTTCAAATAAGTTCAAAAAAATGAAATCCCTTTATAACAGACGAGTTTTCGTATGAAACCCTAATACTTCGAAAGAGATTGTCCGTTTTGTACACGAAGTGCATCCAGTTTTTGCCGTAAGCCTCTCTACTTTCTTGCACATGCTATATTGGTGAAATGATGATACCATGCCAACTTTCAACCTTTTGAGAGTACATTTGTAGTGCTTTTCAATTTCAGGGTCTTATAGCTCAAAATAATCAGTAAATGCATGAAAAATAACAAATGAAGTCAGAAAGGGATGATAATTGATGATGTGGCTTTGAATGGTGCATTTTGAACACAGAAAAAGTATGGAGTTCAAATAAGTTCAAAAAATGAAATCCCTTTGTAACAGATGAGTTTCCGTATGAAACCCTGATACTTCGAAAGAGATTGTCCGTTTTGTACACGAAGTGCATCCAGTTTTTGCCATAAGCCTCTCTACTTTCTTGCACATGCTACGTTGGTGAAATGGTGATACCATGCCAACTTTCAACCTTTTCAGAGTTCATTTGTAGTGCTTTTCAATTTTCAGGGCCTTATAGCTCAAAATAATTAGTAAATGCATGAAAAATAACAAATGAAGTCAGAAAGGGTTGAAAATGATGATGTGGATTTGAATGGTGCATTTTGAACACAGAAAAAAGTATGGAGTTCAAATAAGTTCAAAAAAAATGAAATCCCTTTGAACAGATGAGTTTCCGTGTTAAACCCTGATTATTCGAAAGAGATTGTCCGTTTTGTACACGAAGTGCATCCAGTTTTTGTCGTAAGGCTCTCTACTTTCTTGCACATGCTGTGTGGGTGAAATGATGATACCATGCCAACTATCAACCTTTTCAGAGTTCATTTGTAGTGCTTTTCAATTTTAGGGTTTTATAGCTCAAAATAATCAGTAAATGCATGAAAAATAACAAATGGAGTCAGAAAGAGTTGAAAATTGATGATGTGGCTTTGAATGGTGCATTTTGAACACAGAAAAAGTATGAAGTTCAAATAAGTTCAAAAATATGAAATCCCTTTGTAACAGACGAGTTTCCGTATGAAACCCTGATACTTCGAAAAAGATTGTCTGTTTTGTACATGATGTGCATCCAGTTTTTGCCGTAAGCCTCTCTACTTTCTTGCACATGCTGTGTGGGTGAAATGATGATACCATGCCAACTATCTACCTTTTCAAAGTTCATTTCTTGTGCTTTTCAATTTCAGGGTCTTATAGCTCGAAATAATCAGTAAATGCATGAAAAATAACAAATGGAGTCAGAAAGGGTTGAAAATTCATGATGT
>NC_057812.1:672366525-672367146 GCF_018294505.1 Triticum aestivum
GTGTGGGTGAAATGATGATACCATGCCAACTTTCAACCTTTTCAGAGTTCATTTGTAGTGCTTTTCAATTTCAGGGCCTTATAGCTCAAAATAATCTGTAATGCATGAAAAATAACAAATGAAGTCAGAAAGGGTTGAAATTGATGATCTGGATTTGAATGGTGCATTTTGAACACAGAAAAAAGTATGGAGTTCAAATAAGTTCAAAAAAAATGAAATCCCTTTGAACAGACGAGTTTCCGTATTAAACCCTGATTATTCGAAAGAGATTGTCCGTTTTGTACACGAAGTGCATCCAGTTTTTGTCGTAAGGCTCTCTACTTTCTTGCACATGCTGTGTGGGTGAAATGATGATACCATGCCAACTATCAACCATTTCAGAGTTCATTTGTAGTGCTTTTCAATTTCAGGGTCTTATAGCTCAAAATAATCAATAAATGCATGAAAAATAACAAATGGAGTCAGAAAGAGTTGAAAATTGATGATGTGGCTTTGAATGGTGCATTTTGAACACAGAAAAAGTATGAAGGTCAAATAAGTTCAAAAATATGAAATCCCTTTGTAACAGACGAGTTTCCGTATGAAACCCTGATACTTCGAAAAAGATTGTCTGTTTTGTAC
>NC_057812.1:672367156-672368243 GCF_018294505.1 Triticum aestivum
TTATAGCTCAAAATAATCAGTAAATGCATGAAAAATAACAAATGGAGTCAGAAAGAGTTGAAAATTGATGATGTGGCTTTGAATGGTGCATTTTGAACACAGAAAAAGTATGAAGTTCAAATAAGTTCAAAAATATGAAATCCCTTTGTAACAGACGAGTTTCCGTATGAAACCCTGATACTTCGAAAAAGATTGTCTGTTTTGTACATGATGTGCATCCAGTTTTTGCCGTAAGCCTCTCTACTTTCTTGCACATGCTGTGTGGGTGAAATGATGATACCATGCCAACTATCTACCTTTTCAAAGTTCATTTCTTGTGCTTTTCAATTTCAGGGTCTTATAGCTCGAAATAATCAGTAAATGCATGAAAAATAACAAATGGAGTCAGAAAGGGTTGAAAATTCATGATGTGGCTTTGAATGGTGCATTTTGAACACAGAAAAAGAATGGAGTTCAAATAAGTTCAAAAAAATGAAATCCCTTTATAACAGACGAGTTTTCGTATGAAACCCTGATACTTCGAAAGAGATTGTCCGTTTTGTACACGAAGTGCATCCAGTTTTTGCCGTAAGCCTCTCTACTTTCTTGCATACTATATTGGTGAAATGATGATACCATGCCAACTTTCAACCTTTTGAGAGTACATTTGTAGTGCTTTTCAATTTCAGGGTCTTATAGCTTAAAATAATCAGTAAATGCATGAAAAATAACAAATGAAGTCAGAAAGGGTTGAAGATTGATGATGTGGCTTTGAATGGTGCATTTTGAACACAGAAAAAGTATGGAGTTCAAATAAGTTCAAAAAATGAAATCCCTTTGTAACAGACGAGTTTCCGTATGAAACCCTGATACTTCGAAAGAGATTGTCCGTTTTGTACACGAAGTGCATCCAGTTTTTGCCGTAAGCCTCTCTTCTTTCTTGCACATGCTACATTGGTGAAATGATGATACCATGCCAACTTTCAACCTTTTCAGAGTTCATTTGTAGTGCTTTTCAATTTCAGCGCCTTATAGCTCATAATAATCAGTAATGCATGAAAAATAACAAATGAAGTCAGAAAGGGTTGAAAATTGATGATGTGGATTT
>NC_057812.1:672368299-672368594 GCF_018294505.1 Triticum aestivum
AAATAAGTTCAAAAAAAATGAAATCCCTTTGAACAGACGAGTTTCCGTATGAAACCCTGATACTTCGAAAGAGATTGTCCGTTTTGTACACGAAGTGCATCCAGTTTTTGTCGTAAGACTCTCTACTTTCTTGCACATGCTGTGTGGGTGAAATGATGATACCATGCCAACTTTCAACCTTTTCAGAGTTCATTTGTAGTGCTTTTCAATTTCAGGGCCTTATAGCTCAAAATAATCTGTAATGCATGAAAAATAACAAATGAAGTCAGAAAGGGTTGAAAATTGATGATGTGGA
>NC_057812.1:672368604-672369614 GCF_018294505.1 Triticum aestivum
CTTTGAATGGTGCATTTTGAACACAGAAAAAGAATGGAGTTCAAATAAGTTCAAAAAAATGAAATCCCTTTATAACAGATGAGTTTTCGTATGAAACCCTGATACTTCGAAAGAGATTGTCCGTTTTGTACACGAAGTGCATCCAGTTTTTGCCGTAAGCCTCTCTACTTTCTTGCACATACAATATTGGTGAAATGATGATACCATGCCAACTTTCAACCTTTTGAGAGTACATTTGTAGTGCTTTTCAATTTCAGGGTCTTATAGCTTAAAATAATCAGTAAATGCATGAAAAATAACAAATGAAGTCAGAAAGGGTTGAAAATTGATGATGTGGCTTTGAATGGTGCATTTTGAACACAGAAAAAGTATGGAGTTCAAATAAGTTCAAAAAATGAAATCCCTTTGTAATAGACGAGTTTCCGTATGAAACCCTGATACTTCGAAAGAGATTGTCCGTTTTGTACACGAAGTGCATCCAGTTTTTGCCGTAAGCCTCTCTACTTTCTTGCACATGCTACGTTGGTGAAATGATGATACCATGCCAACTTTCAACCTTTTCAGAGTTCATTTGTAGTGCTTTTCAATTTCAGCGCCTTATAGCACAAAATAATCAGTAATGCATGAAAAATAACAAATGAAGTCAGAAAGGGTTGAAAATTGATGATGTGGATTTGAATGGTGCATTTTGAACACAGAAAAAAGTATGGAGTTCAAATAAGTTCAAAAAAAATGAAATCCCTTTGAACAGACGAGTTTCCGTATGAAACCCTGATACTTCGAAAGAGATTGTCCGTTTTGTACACGAAGTGCATCCAGTTTTTGTCGTAAGACTCTCTACTTTCTTGCACATGCTGTGTGGGTGAAATGATGATACCATGCCAACTTTCAACCTTTTCAGAGTTCATTTGTAGTGCTTTTCAATTTCAGGGCCTTATAGCTCAAAATAATCTGTAATGCATGAAAAATAACAAATGAAGTCAGAAAGGGTTGAAAATTGATGATGTGGA
>NC_057812.1:672369624-672370845 GCF_018294505.1 Triticum aestivum
AAAGAGATTGTCCGTTTTGTACACGAAGTGCATCCAGTTTTTGCCGTAAGCCTCTCTACTTTCTTGCACATGCTATATTGGTGAAATGATGATACCATGCCAACTTTCAACCTTTTGAGAGTACATTTGTAGTGCTTTTCAATTTCAGGGTCTTATAGCTCAAAATAATCAGTAAATGCATGAAAAATAACAAATGAAGTCAGAAAGGGTTGAAAATTGATTATGTGGCTTTGAATAGTGCATTTTGAACACAGAAAACGTATGGAGTTCAAATAAGTTCAAAAAATGAAATCCCTTTGTAACAGACGAATTTCCGTATGAAACCCTGATACTTCGAAAGAGATTGTCCGTTTTGTACACGAAGTGCATCCAGTTTTTGCCATAAGCCTCTCTACTTTCTTGCACATGCTACGTTGGTGAAATGGTGATACCATGCCAACTTTCAACCTTTTCAGAGTTCATTTGTAGTGCTTTTCAATTTCAGGGCCTTATAGCTCAAAATAATCAGTAAATGCATGAAAAATAACAAATGAAGTCAGAAAGGGTTGAAAATTGATGATGTGGATTTGAATGGTGCATTTTGAACACAGAAAAAAGTATGGAGTTCAAATAAGTTCAAAAAAATGAAATCCCTTTGAACAGACGAGTTTCCGTATGACACCCTGATTATTCGAAAGAGATTGTCCGTTTTGTACACGAAGTGCATCCAGTTTTTATCGTAAGACTCTCTACTTTCTTGCACATGCTGTGTGGGTGAAATGATGATACCATGCCAACTATCAACCTTTTCAGAGTTCATTTGTAGTGCTTTTCAATTTCAGGGTCTTATAGCTCAAAATAATCAGTAAATGCATGAAAAATAACAAATGGAGTCAGAAAGAGTTGAAAATTGATGATGTGGCTTTGAATGGTGCATTTTGAACACAGAAAAAGTATGAAGTTCAAATAAGTTCAAAAATATGAAATCCCTTTGTAACTGACGAGTTTCCGTATGAAACCCTGATACTTCGAAAAAGATTGTCTGTTTTGTACATGATGTGCATCCAGTTTTTGCCGTAAGCCTCTCTACTTTCTTGCACATGCTGTGTGGGTGAAATGATGATACCATGCCAACTATCTACCTTTTCAAAGTTCATTTCTTGTGCTTTTCAATTTCAGGGTCTTATAGCTCGAAATAATCAGTAAATGCATGAAAAATAACAAATGGAGTCAGAAAGGGTT
>NC_057812.1:672372740-672373370 GCF_018294505.1 Triticum aestivum
TTTTTGTCGTAAGACTCTCTACTTTCTTGCACATGCTGTGTGGGTGAAATGATGATACCATGCCAACTTTCAACCTTTTCAGAGTTCATTTGTAGTGCTTTTCAATTTCAGGGCCTTATAGCTCAAAATAATCTGTAATGCATGAAAAATAACAAATGAAGTCAGAAAGGGTTGAAAATTGATGATGTGGATTTGAATGGTGCATTTTGAACACAGAAAAAAGTATGGAGTTCAAATAAGTTCAAAAAAATGAAATCCCTTTGAACAAACGAGTTTCCGTATTAAACCCTGATTATTCGAAAGAGATTGTCCGTTTTGTACACGAAGTGCATCCAGTTTTTGTCGTAAGGCTCTCTACTTTCTTGCACATGCTGTGTGGGTGAAATGATGATACCATGCCAACTATCAACCTTTTCAGAGTTCATTTGTAGTGCTTTTTAATTTCAGGGTCTTATAGCTCAAAATAATCAGTAAATGCATGAAAAATAACAAATGGAGTCAGAAAGAGTTGAAAATTGATGATGTGGCTTTGAATGGTGCATTTTGAACACAGAAAAAGTATGAAGTTCAAATAAGTTCAAAAATATGAAATCCCTTTGTAACAGACGAGTTTCCGTATGAAACCCTGAT
>NC_057812.1:672373380-672373675 GCF_018294505.1 Triticum aestivum
AAATAAGTTCAAAAAAAATGAAATCCCTTTGAACAGACGAGTTTCCGTATGAAACCCTGATACTTCGAAAGAGATTGTCCGTTTTGTACACGAAGTGCATCCAGTTTTTGTCGTAAGACTCTCTACTTTCTTGCACATGCTGTGTGGGTGAAATGATGATACCATGCCAACTTTCAACCTTTTCAGAGTTCATTTGTAGTGCTTTTCAATTTCAGGGCCTTATAGCTCAAAATAATCTGTAATGCATGAAAAATAACAAATGAAGTCAGAAAGGGTTGAAAATTGATGATGTGGA
>NC_057812.1:672373685-672374306 GCF_018294505.1 Triticum aestivum
GTGTGGGTGAAATGATGATACCATGCCAACTTTCAACCTTTTCAGAGTTCATTTGTAGTGCTTTTCAATTTCAGGGCCTTATAGCTCAAAATAATCTGTAATGCATGAAAAATAACAAATGAAGTCAGAAAGGGTTGAAATTGATGATCTGGATTTGAATGGTGCATTTTGAACACAGAAAAAAGTATGGAGTTCAAATAAGTTCAAAAAAAATGAAATCCCTTTGAACAGACGAGTTTCCGTATTAAACCCTGATTATTCGAAAGAGATTGTCCGTTTTGTACACGAAGTGCATCCAGTTTTTGTCGTAAGGCTCTCTACTTTCTTGCACATGCTGTGTGGGTGAAATGATGATACCATGCCAACTATCAACCATTTCAGAGTTCATTTGTAGTGCTTTTCAATTTCAGGGTCTTATAGCTCAAAATAATCAATAAATGCATGAAAAATAACAAATGGAGTCAGAAAGAGTTGAAAATTGATGATGTGGCTTTGAATGGTGCATTTTGAACACAGAAAAAGTATGAAGGTCAAATAAGTTCAAAAATATGAAATCCCTTTGTAACAGACGAGTTTCCGTATGAAACCCTGATACTTCGAAAAAGATTGTCTGTTTTGTAC
>NC_057812.1:672374316-672375403 GCF_018294505.1 Triticum aestivum
TTATAGCTCAAAATAATCAGTAAATGCATGAAAAATAACAAATGGAGTCAGAAAGAGTTGAAAATTGATGATGTGGCTTTGAATGGTGCATTTTGAACACAGAAAAAGTATGAAGTTCAAATAAGTTCAAAAATATGAAATCCCTTTGTAACAGACGAGTTTCCGTATGAAACCCTGATACTTCGAAAAAGATTGTCTGTTTTGTACATGATGTGCATCCAGTTTTTGCCGTAAGCCTCTCTACTTTCTTGCACATGCTGTGTGGGTGAAATGATGATACCATGCCAACTATCTACCTTTTCAAAGTTCATTTCTTGTGCTTTTCAATTTCAGGGTCTTATAGCTCGAAATAATCAGTAAATGCATGAAAAATAACAAATGGAGTCAGAAAGGGTTGAAAATTCATGATGTGGCTTTGAATGGTGCATTTTGAACACAGAAAAAGAATGGAGTTCAAATAAGTTCAAAAAAATGAAATCCCTTTATAACAGACGAGTTTTCGTATGAAACCCTGATACTTCGAAAGAGATTGTCCGTTTTGTACACGAAGTGCATCCAGTTTTTGCCGTAAGCCTCTCTACTTTCTTGCATACTATATTGGTGAAATGATGATACCATGCCAACTTTCAACCTTTTGAGAGTACATTTGTAGTGCTTTTCAATTTCAGGGTCTTATAGCTTAAAATAATCAGTAAATGCATGAAAAATAACAAATGAAGTCAGAAAGGGTTGAAGATTGATGATGTGGCTTTGAATGGTGCATTTTGAACACAGAAAAAGTATGGAGTTCAAATAAGTTCAAAAAATGAAATCCCTTTGTAACAGACGAGTTTCCGTATGAAACCCTGATACTTCGAAAGAGATTGTCCGTTTTGTACACGAAGTGCATCCAGTTTTTGCCGTAAGCCTCTCTTCTTTCTTGCACATGCTACATTGGTGAAATGATGATACCATGCCAACTTTCAACCTTTTCAGAGTTCATTTGTAGTGCTTTTCAATTTCAGCGCCTTATAGCTCATAATAATCAGTAATGCATGAAAAATAACAAATGAAGTCAGAAAGGGTTGAAAATTGATGATGTGGATTT
>NC_057812.1:672375413-672375708 GCF_018294505.1 Triticum aestivum
AAATAAGTTCAAAAAAAATGAAATCCCTTTGAACAGACGAGTTTCCGTATGAAACCCTGATACTTCGAAAGAGATTGTCCGTTTTGTACACGAAGTGCATCCAGTTTTTGTCGTAAGACTCTCTACTTTCTTGCACATGCTGTGTGGGTGAAATGATGATACCATGCCAACTTTCAACCTTTTCAGAGTTCATTTGTAGTGCTTTTCAATTTCAGGGCCTTATAGCTCAAAATAATCTGTAATGCATGAAAAATAACAAATGAAGTCAGAAAGGGTTGAAAATTGATGATGTGGA
>NC_057812.1:672375718-672376573 GCF_018294505.1 Triticum aestivum
TGCTGTGTGGGTGAAATGATGATACCATGCCAACTATCTACCTTTTCAAAGTTCATTTCTTGTGCTTTTCAATTTCAGGGTCTTATAGCTCGAAATAATCAGTAAATGCATTAAAAATAACAAATGGAGTCAGAAAGGGTTGAAAATTCATGATGTGGCTTTGAATGGTGCATTTTGAACACAGAAAAAGAATGGAGTTCAAATAAGTTCAAAAAAATGAAATCCCTTTATAACAGACGAGTTTTCGTATGAAACCCTGATACTTCGAAAGAGATTGTCCGTTTTGTACACGAAGTGCATCCAGTTTTTGCCGTAAGCCTCTCTACTTTCTTGCACATACTCTATTGGTGAAATGATGATACCATACCAACTTTCAACCTTTTGAGAGTACATTTGTAGTGCTTTTCAATTTCAGGGTCTTATAGCTTAAAATAATCAGTAAATGCATGAAAAATAACAAATGAAGTCACAAAGGGTTGAAAATTGATGATGTGGCTTTGATTGGTGCATTTTGAACACAGAAAAAGTATGGAGTTCAAATAAGTTCAAAAAATGAAATCCCTTTGTAACAGACGAGTTTCCGTATGAAACCCTGATACTTCGAAAGAGATTGTCCGTTTTGTACACGAAGTGCATCCAGTTTTTGCCGTAAGACTCTCTACTTTCTTGCACATGCTACGTTGGTGAAATGATGATACCATGCCAACTTTCAGCCTTTTCAGAGTTCATTTGTAGTGCTTTTCAATTTCAGCGCCTTATAGCTCAAAATAATCAGTAATGCATGAAAAATAACAAATGAAGTCAGAAAGGGTTGAAAATTGATGATGTGGATTTGAATGGTGCATTTTGAACACA
>NC_057812.1:672376731-672378351 GCF_018294505.1 Triticum aestivum
AAATAAGTTCAAAAAAAATGAAATCCCTTTGAACAGACGAGTTTCCGTATGAAACCCTGATACTTCGAAAGAGATTGTCCGTTTTGTACACGAAGTGCATCCAGTTTTTGTCGTAAGACTCTCTACTTTCTTGCACATGCTGTGTGGGTGAAATGATGATACCATGCCAACTTTCAACCTTTTCAGAGTTCATTTGTAGTGCTTTTCAATTTCAGGGCCTTATAGCTCAAAATAATCTGTAATGCATGAAAAATAACAAATGAAGTCAGAAAGGGTTGAAAATTGATGATGTGGCTTTGAATGGTGCATTTTGAACACAGAAAAAGTATGGAGTTCAAATAAGTTCAAAAAATGAAATCCCTTTGTAACAGACGAGTTTCCGTATGAAACCCTGATACTTCGAAAGAGATTGTCCGTTTTGTACACGAAGTGCATCCAGTTTTTGCCGTAAGCCTCTCTACTTTCTTGCACATGCTACGTTGGTGAAATGATGATACCATGCCAACTTTCAACCTTTTCAGAGTTCATTTGTAGTGCTTTTCAATTTCAGCGCCTTATAGCTCAAAATAATCAGTAATGCATGAAAAATAACAAATGAAGTCAGAAAGGGTTGAAAATTGATGATGTGGATTTGAATGGTGCATTTTGAACACAAAAAAAGTATGGAGTTCAAATAAGTTCAAAAATATGAAATCCCTTTGAACAGACGAGTTTCCGTATGAAACCCTGATACTTCGAAAGAGATTGTCCGTTTTGTACACGAAGTGCATCCAGTTTTTGTCGTAAGACTCTCTACTTTCTTGCACAGGCTATGTGGGTGAAATGATGATACCATGCCAACTATCAACCTTTTCAGAGTTCATTTGTAGTGCTTTTCAATTTCAGGGTCTTATAGCTCAAAATAATCAGTAAAGGCATGAAAAATAAGAAATGGAGTCAGAATGAGTTGAAAATGGATGATGTGGCTTTGAATGGTACATTTTGAACACAGAAAAAGTATGGAGTTCAAATGAGTTCAAAAATATGAAATCCCTTTGTAACAGACGAGTTTCCGTATGAAACCCTGATAATTCAAAAGAGATTGTCCGTTTTGTACACGAAATGCATCCAGTTTTTGTCGTAAGCCTCTCTACTTTCTTGCACATGCTATGTGGGTGAAATGATGATACCATGCCAACTATCTACCTTTTCAAAGTTCATTTCTTTTGCTTTTCAATTTCAGGGTCTTATAGCTTGAAATAATCAGTAAATGCATGAAAAATAACAAATGAAGTCAGAAAGGGTTGAAAATTGATGATGTGGCTTTGAATGGTGCATTTTGAACACAGAAAAAGAGTGGAGTTCAAATAAGTTCAAAAAAATGAAATCCCTTTATAACAGACGAGTTTTCGTATGAAACCCTAATACTTCGAAAGAGATTGTCCGTTTTGTACACGAAGTGCATCCAGTTTTTGCCGTAAGCCTCTCTACTTTCTTGCACATGCTATATTGGTGAAATGATGATACCATGCCAACTTTCAACCTTTTGAGAGTACATTTGTAGTGCTTTTCAATTTCAGGGTCTTATAGCTCAAAATAATCAGTAAATGCATGAAAAATAACAAATGAAGTCAGAAAGGG
>NC_057812.1:672378997-672381325 GCF_018294505.1 Triticum aestivum
GTGCATTTTGAACACAGAAAAAAGTATGGAGTTCAAATAAGTTCAAAAAAATGAAATCCCTTTGAACAGACGAGTTTCCGTATGACACCCTGATTATTCGAAAGAGATTGTCCGTTTTGTACACGAAGTGCATCCAGTTTTTGTCGTAAGACTCTCTACTTTCTTGCACATGCTGTGTGGGTGAAATGATGATACCATGCCAACTATCAACCTTTTCATAGTTCATTTGTAGTGCTTTTCAATTTCAGGGTCTTATAGCTCAAAATAATCAGTAAATGCATGAAAAATAACAAATGGAGTCAGAAAGAGTTGAAAATTGATGATGTGGCTTTGAATGGTGCATTTTGAACACAGAAAAAGTATGAAGTTCAAATAAGTTCAAAAATATGAAATCCCTTTGTAACTGACGAGTTTCCGTATGAAACCCTGATACTTCGAAAAAGATTGTCTGTTTTGTACATGATGTGCATCCAGTTTTTGCCGTAAGCCTCTCTACTTTCTTGCACATGCTGTGTGGGTGAAATGATGATACCATGCCAACTATCTACCTTTTCAAAGTTCATTTCTTGTGCTTTTCAATTTCAGGGTCTTATAGCTCGAAATAATCAGTAAATGCATGAAAAATAACAAATGGAGTCAGAAAGGGTTCAAAATTCATGATGTGGCTTTGAATGGTGCATTTTGAACACAAAAAAAGAATGGAGTTCAAATAAGTTCAAAAAAATGAAATACCTTTATAACAGACGAGTTTTCGTATGAAACCCTGATACTTCGAAAGAGATTGTCCGTTTTGTACACGAAGTGCATCTAGTTTTTGCCGTAAGCCTCTCTACTTTCTTGCACATACTATATTGGTGAAATGATGATACCATGCCAACTTTCAACCTTTTGACAGTACATTTGTAGTGCTTTTCAATTTCAGGGTCTTATAGCTCAAAATAATTAGTAAATGCATGAAAAATAACAAATGAAGTCAGAAAGGGTTGAAAATTGATGATGTGGCTTTGAATGGTGCATTTTGAACACAGAAAAAGTATGGAGTTCAAATAAGTTCAAAAAATGAAATCCCTTTGTAACAGACGAGTTTCCGTATGAAACCCTGATACTTCGAAAGAGATTGTCCGTTTTGTACACGAAGTGCATCCAGTTTTTGCCGTAAGCCTCTCTACTTTCTTGCACATGCTACGTTGGTGAAATGATGATACCATGCCAACTTTCAACCTTTTCAGAGTTCATTTGTAGTGCTTTTCAATTTCAGCGCCTTATAGCTCAAAATAATCAGTAATGCATGAAAAATAACAAATGAAGTCAGAAAGGGTTGAAAATTGATGATGTGGATTTGAATGGTGCATTTTGTACACAAAAAAAGTATGGAGTTCAAATAAGTTCAAAAATATGAAATCCCTTTGAACAGACGAGTTTCCGTATGAAACCATGATACTTCGAAAGAGATTGTCCGTTTTGTACACGAAGTGCACCCAGTTTTTGCTGTAAGACTCTCTACTTTCTTGCACAGGCTATGTGGGTGAAATGATGATACCATGCCAACTATCAACCTTTTCAGAGTTCATTTGTAGTGCTTTTCAATTTCAGGGTCTTATAGCTCAAAATAATCAGTAAAGGCATGAAAAATAAGAAATGGAGTCAGAATGAGTTGAAAATTGATGATGTGGCTTTGAATGGTACATTTTGAACACAGAAAAAGTATGGAGTTCAAATGAGTTGAAAAATATGAAATCCCTTTGTAACAGACGAGTTTCCGTATGAAACCCTGATAATTCGAAAGAGATTGTCCGTTTTGTACACGAAATGCATCCAGTTTTTGTCGTAAGCCTCTCTACTTTCTTGCACATGCTATGTGGGTGAAATGATGATACCATGCCAACTATCTACCTTTTCAAAGTTCATTTCTTGTGCTTTTCAATTTCAGGGTCTTATAGCTTGAAATAATCAGTAAATGCATGAAAAATAACAAATGAAGTCAGAAAGGGTTGACAATTGATGATGTGGCTTTGAATGGTGCATTTTGAACACAGAAAAAGAGTGGAGTTCAAATAAGTTCAAAAAAATGAAATCCCTTTATAACAGACGAGTTTTCGTATGAAACCCTAATACTTCAAAAGAGATTGTCCGTTTTGTACACGAAGTGCATCCAGTTTTTGCCGTAAGCCTCTCTACTTTCTTGCACATGCTATATTGGTGAAATGATGATACCATGCCAACTTTCAACCTTTTGAGAGTACATTTGTAGTGCTTTTCAATTTCAGGGTCTTATAGCTCAAAATAATCAGTAAATGCATGAAAAATAACAAATGAAGTCAGAAAGGG
>NC_057812.1:672381510-672382116 GCF_018294505.1 Triticum aestivum
TACCATGCCAACTTTCAACCTTTTCAGAGTTCATTTGTAGTGCTTTTCAATTTCAGGGCCTTATAGCTCAAAATAATCTGTAATGCATGAAAAATAACAAATGAAGTCAGAAAGGGTTGAAAATTGATGATGTGGATTTGAATGGTGCATTTTGAACACAGAAAAAAGTATGGAGTTCAAATAAGTTCAAAGAAAATGAAATCCCTTTGAACAGACGAGTTTCCGTATGAAACCCTGACACTTCGAAAGAGATTGTCCATTTTGTACACGAAGTGCGTCCAGTTTTTGTCGTAAGACTCTCTACTTTCTTGCACATGCTGTGTGGGTGAAATGATGATACCATGCCAACTATCAACCTTTTCAGAGTTCACTTGTAGTCCTTTTCAATTTCAGGGTCTTATAGCTCAAAATAATCAGTAAATGCATGAAAAATAACAAATGGAGTCAGAAAGAGTTGAAAATTGATGATGTGGCTTTGAGTTGTGCATTTTGAACACAGAAAAAGTATGAAGTTCAAATAAGTTCAAAAATATGAAATCCCTTTGTAACACACGAGTTTCCGTATGAAACCCTGATAATTCGAAAGAGATTGTCCGTTTTGTACAC
>NC_057812.1:672382228-672386043 GCF_018294505.1 Triticum aestivum
CTTTTCAGAGTTCATTTGTAGTGCTTTTCAATTTCAGGGTCTTATAGCTCAAAATAATCAGTAAATGCATGAAAAATAACAAATGAAGTCAGAAAGGCTTGAAAATTGATGATGTGGCTTTGAATGGTGCATTTTGAACACATAAAAAGTATGGAGTTCAAATAAGTTCAAAAAAATGAAATCCCTTTATAACAGACGAGTTTCCGTATGAAACCCTGATAATTCGAAAGACATTGTCCGTTTTGTACACGAAATGCATCCAGTTTCTGCCGTAAGCCTCTCCACTTTCTTGCACATGCTATGTGGGTGAAATGAAGATACCATGCCAACTATCTACCTTTTCAAAGTTCATTTCTTGTGCTTTTCAATTTCAGGGTCTTATAGCTCGAAATAATCAGCAAATGCATGAAAAATAACAAATGAAGTCAGAAAGGGTTGAAAATTGATGATGTGGATTTGAATGGTGCATTTTGAACACAGAAAAAGAATGGAGTTCAAATAAGTTCAAAAAAATGAAATCCCTTTATAACAGATGAGTTTTCGTATGAAACCCTGATACTTCGAAAGAGATTGTCCGTTTTGTACATGAAGTGCATCCAGTTTTTGCCGTAAGCCTCTCTACTTTCTTGCACATGCTATATTGGTGAAATGATGATACCATGCCAACTTTCAAACTTTTGAGAGTACATTTGTAGTGCTTTTCAATTTCAGCGTCTTATAGCTCAAAATAATCAGTAAATGCATGAAAAATAACAAATGAAGCCAGAAAGAGTTGAAAATTGATGATGTGGCTTCGAATGGTGCATTTTGAACACGGAAAAAGTATGGAGTTCAAATAAGTTCAAAAAATGAAATCCCTTTGTAACAGACGAGTTTCCGTATGAAACCCTGATACTTCGAAAGAGATTGTCCGTTTTGTACACGAAGTGCATCCAGTTTTTGCCGTAAGCCTCTCTACTTTCTTACACATGCTATGTTGGTGAAATGATGATACCATGCCAACTTTCAACCTTTCCAGAGTTCATTTGTAGTGCTTTTCAATTTCAGCGCCTTATAGCTCAAAATAATCAGTAATGCATGAAAAATAACAAATGAAGTCAGAAAGGGTTGAAAATTGATGATGTGGATTTGAATGGTGCATTTTGAACACAAAAAAAAGTATGGAGGTTCAAATAAGTTCAAAAAAAATGAAATCCCTTTGAACAGACGAGTTTCCGTATGAAACCCTGATACTTCGAAAGAGATTGTCCGTTTTGTACACGAAGTGCATCCAGTTTTTGTCGTAAGACTCTCTACTTTCTTGCACATGCTATGTGGGTGAAATGATGATAACATGCCAACTATCAACCTTTTCAGAGTTCATTTGTAGTGCTTTTCAATTTCAGGGTCTTATAGCTCAAAATAATCAGTAAATGCATGAAAAATAACAAATGAAGTCAGAAAGGGTTGAAAATTGATGATGTGGATTTGAATGGTGCATTTTGAACACAGAAAAAGAATGGAGTTCAAATAAGTTCAAAAAAATGAAATCCCTTTATAACAGACGAGTTTTCGTATGAAACCCTGATACTTCGAAAGAGATTGTCCGTTTTGTACATGAAGTGCATCCAGTTTTTGCCGTAAGCCTCTCTACTTTCTTGCACATGCTATATTGGTGAAATGATGATACCATGCCAACTTTCAAACTTTTGAGAGTACATTTGTAGTGCTTTTCAATTTCAGGGTCTTATAGCTCAAAATAATCAGTAAATGCATGAAAAATAACAAATGAAGCCAGAAAGAGTTGAAAATTGATGATGTGGCTTCGAATGGTGCATTTTGAACACGGAAAAAGTATGGACTTCAAATAAGTTCAAAAAATGAAATCCCTTTGTAACAGACGAGTTTCCGTATGAAACCCTGATACTTCGAAAGAGATTGTCCGTTTTGTACACGAAGTGCATCCAGTTTTTGCCGTAAGCCTCTCTACTTTCTTACACATGCTATGTTGGTGAAATGATGATACCATGCCAACTTTCAACCTTTCCAGAGTTCATTTGTAGTGCTTTTCAATTTCAGCGCCTTATAGCTCAAAATAATCAGTAATGCATGAAAAATAACAAATGAAGTCAGAAAGGGTTGAAAATTGATGATGTGGATTTGAATGGTGCATTTTGAACACAAAAAAAAGTATGGAGGTTCAAATAAGTTCAAAAAAAATGAAATCCCTTTGAACAGACGAGTTTCCGTATGAAACCCTGATACTTCGAAAGAGATTGTCCGTTTTGTACACGAAGTGCATCCAGTTTTTGTCGTAAGACTCTCTACTTTCTTGCACATGCTATGTGGGTGAAATGATGATAACATGCCAACTATCAACCTTTTCAGAGTTCATTTGTAGTGCTTTTCAATTTCAGGGTCTTATAGCTCAAAATAATCAGTAAATGCATGAAAAATAACAAATGAAGTCAGAAAGGGTTGAAAATTGATGATGTGGATTTGAATGGTGCATTTTGAACACAGAAAAAGAATGGAGTTCAAATAAGTTCAAAAAAATGAAATCCCTTTATAACAGACGAGTTTTCGTATGAAACCCTGATACTTCGAAAGAGATTGTCCGTTTTGTACATGAAGTGCATCCAGTTTTTGCCGTAAGCCTCTCTACTTTCTTGCACATGCTATATTGGTGAAATGATGATACCATGCCAACTTTCAAACTTTTGAGAGTACATTTGTAGTGCTTTTCAATTTCAGGGTCTTATAGCTCAAAATAATCAGTAAATGCATGAAAAATAACAAATGAAGTCAGAAAGAGTTGAAAATTGATGATGTGGCTTCGAATGGTGCATTTTGAACACGGAAAAAGTATGGAGTTCAAATAAGTTCAAAAAATGAAATCCCTTTGTAACAGACGAGTTTCCGTATGAAACCCTGATACTTTGAAAGAGATTGTCCATTTTGTACACGAAGTGCATCCAGTTTCTGCCGTAAGCCTCTCTACTTTCTTACACATGCTATGTTGGTGAAATGATGATACCATGCCAACTTTCAACCTTTCCAGAGTTCATTTGTAGTGCTTTTCAATTTCAGCGCCTTATAGCTCAAAATAATCAGTAATGCATGAAAAATAACAAATGAAGTCAGAAAGGGTTGAAAATTGATGATGTGGATTTGAATGGTGCATTTTGAACACAAAAAAAAGTATGGAGGTTCAAATAAGTTCAAAAAAAATGAAATCCCTTTGAACAGACGAGTTTCCGTATGAAACCCTGATACTTCGAAAGAGATTGTCCGTTTTGTACACGAAGTGCATCCAGTTTTTGTCGTAAGACTCTCTACTTTCTTGAACATGCTATGTGGGTGAAATGATGATAACATGCCAACTATCAACCTTTTCAGAGTTCATTTGTAGTGCTTTTCAATTTCAGGGTCTTATAGCTCAAAATAATCAGTAAATGCATGAAAAATAACAAATGGATTCAGAAAGAGTTGAAAATTGAAGATGTGGCATTGAATGGTGCATGAACACAGAAAAAGTATGGAGTTCAAATAAGTTCAAAAATAAGAAATCCCTTTGTAACAGACGAGTTTCCGTATGAAACCCTGATACTTCGAAAAAGATTGTCTGTTTTGTACATGAAGTGCATCCAGTTTTTGCCGTAAGCCTCTCTACTTTCTTGCACATGCTGTGTGGGTGAAATGATGATACCATGCCAACTTTCAACCTTTTCAGAGTTCATTTGTAGTCAATTCCAGGGTCTTATAGCTCAAAATAATCAGTAAATGCATGAAAAATAACAAATGAAGTAAGAAAGGGTTGAAAATTGATGATGTGG
>NC_057812.1:672388341-672390526 GCF_018294505.1 Triticum aestivum
GTTTTTGCCGTAAGCCTCTCTACTTTCTTGCACATGCTATATTGGTGAAATGATGATACCATGCCAACTTTCAAACTTTTGAGAGTACATTTGTAGTGCTTTTCAATTTCAGGGTCTTATAGCTCAAAATAATCAGTAAATGCATGAAAAATAACAAATGAAGCCAGAAAGAGTTGAAAATTGATGATGTGGCTTCGAATGGTGCATTTTGAACACGGAAAAAGTATGGAGTTCAAATAAGTTCAAAAAATGAAATCCCTTTGTAACAGACGAGTTTCCGTATGAAACCCTGATACTTCGAAAGAGATTGTCCGTTTTGTACACGAAGTGCATCCAGTTTTTTCCGTAAGCCTCTCTACTTTCTTACACATGCTATGTTGGTGAAATGATGATACCATGCCAACTTTCAACCTTTCCAGAGTTCATTTGTAGTGCTTTTCAATTTCAGCGCCTTATAGCTCAAAATAATCAGTTATGCATGAAAAATAACAAATGAAGTCAGAAAGGGTTGAAAATTGATGATGTGGATTTGAATGGTGCATTTTGAACACAAAAAAAAGTATGGAGGTTCAAATAAGTTCAAAAAAAATGAAATCCCTTTGAACAGACGAGTTTCCGTATGAAACCCTGATACTTCGAAAGAGATTGTCCGTTTTGTACACGAAGTGCATCCAGTTTTTGTCGTAAGACTCTCTACTTTCTTGCACATGCTATGTGGGTGAAATGATGATAACATGCCAACTATCAACCTTTTCAGAGTTCATTTGTAGTGCTTTTCAATTTCAGGGTCTTATAGCTCAAAATAATCAGTAAATGCATGAAAAATAACAAATGAAGTCAGAAAGGGTTGAAAATTGATGATGTGGATTTGAATGGTGCATTTTGAACACAGAAAAAGAATGGAGTTCAAATAAGTTCAAAAAAATGAAATCCCTTTATAACAGACGAGTTTTCGTATGAAACCCTGATACTTCGAAAGAGATTGTCCGTTTTGTACATGAAGTGCATCCGGTTTTTGCCGTAAGCCTCTCTACTTTCTTGCACATGCTATATTGGTGAAATGATGATACCATGCCAACTTTCAAACTTTTGAGAGTACATTTGTAGTGCTTTTCAATTTCAGGGTCTTATAGCTCAAAATAATCAGTAAATGCATGAAAAATAACAAATGAAGCCAGAAAGAGTTGAAAATTGATGATGTGGCTTCGAATGGTGCATTTTGAACACGGAAAAAGTATGGAGTTCAAATAAGTTCAAAAAATGAAATCCCTTTGTAACAGACGAGTTTCCGTATGAAACCCTGATACTTCGAAAGAGATTGTCCGTTTTGTACACGAAGTGCATCCAGTTTTTGCCGTAAGCCTCTCTACTTTCTTACACATGCTATGTTGGTGAAATGATGATACCATGCCAACTTTCAACCTTTCCAGAGTTCATTTGTAGTGCTTTTCAATTTCAGCGCCTTATAGCTCAAAATAATCAGTAATGCATGAAAAATAACTAATGAAGTCAGAAAGGGTTGAAAATTGATGATGTGGATTTGAATGGTGCATTTTGAACACAAAAAAAAGTATGGAGGTTCAAATAAGTTCAAAAAAAATGAAATCCCTTTGAACAGACGAGTTTCCGTATGAAACCCTGATACTTCGAAAGAGATTGTCCGTTTTGTACACGAAGTGCATCCAGTTTTTGTCGTAAGACTCTCTACTTTCTTGCACATGCTATGTGGGTGAAATGATGATAACATGCCAACTATCAACCTTTTCAGAGTTCATTTGTAGTGCTTTTCAATTTCAGGGTCTTATAGCTCAAAATAATCAGTAAATGCATGAAAAATAACAAATGAAGTCAGAAAGGGTTGAAAATTGATGATGTGGATTTGAATGGTGCATTTTGAACACAGAAAAAGAATGGAGTTCAAATAAGTTCAAAAAAATGAAATCCCTTTATAACAGACGAGTTTTCGTATGAAACCCTGATACTTCGAAAGAGATTGTCCGTTTTGTACATGAAGTGCATCCAGTTTTTGCCGTAAGCCTCTCTACTTTCTTGCACATGCTATATTGGTGAAATGATGATACCATGCCAACTTTCAAACTTTTGAGAGTACATTTGTAGTGCTTTTCAATTTCAGGGTCTTATAGCTCAAAATAATCAGTAAATGCATGAAAAATAACAAATGAAG
>NC_057812.1:672394028-672395704 GCF_018294505.1 Triticum aestivum
TATGTGGGTGAAATGATGATACCATGCCAACTATCTACCTTTTCAAAGTTCATTTCTTGTGCTTTTCAATTTCAGGGTCTTATAGCTCGAAATAATCAGTAAATGCATGAAAAATAACAAATGAAGTCAGAAAGGGTTGAAAATTGATGATGTGGATTTGAATGGTGCATTTTGAACACAGAAAAAGAATGGAGTTCAAATAAGTTCAAAAAAATGAAATCCCTTTATAACAGACGAGTTTTCGTATGAAACCCTGATACTTCGAAAGAGATTGTCGATTTTGTACATGAAGTGCATCCAGTTTTTGCCGTAAGCCTCTCTACTTTCTTGCACATGCTATATTGGTGAAATGATGATACCATGCCAACTTTCAAACTTTTGAGAGTACATTTGTAGTGCTTTTCAATTTCAGGGTCTTATAGCTCAAAATAATCAGTAAATGCATGAAAAATAACAAATGAAGTCAGAAAGAGTTGAAAATTGATGATGTGGCTTCGAATGGTGCATTTTGAACACGGAAAAAGTATGGAGTTCAAATAAGTTCAAAAAATGAAATCCCTTTGTAACAGACGAGTTTCCGTATGAAACCCTGATACTTCGAAAGAGATTGTCCGTTTTGTACACGAAGTGCATCCAGTTTTTGCCGTAAGCCTCTCTACTTTCTTACACATGCTACGTTGGTGAAATGATGATACCATGCCAACTTTCAACCTTTCCAGAGTTCATTTGTAGTGCTTTTCAATTTCAGCGCCTTATAGCTCAAAATAATCAGTAATGCATGAAAAATAACAAATGATGTCAGAAAGGGTTGAAAATTGATGATGTGGATTTGAATGGTGCATTTTGAACACAAAAAAAGTATGGAGGTTCAAATAAGTTCAAAAAAATGAAATCCCTTTGAACAGATGAGTTTCCGTATGAAACCCTGATACTTCGAAAGAGATTGTCCGTTTTGTACACGAAGTGCATCCAGTTTTTGTCGTAAGACTCTCTACTTTCTTGCACATGCTATGTGGGTGAAATGATGATACCATGCCAACTATCAACCTTTTCAGAGTTCATTTGTAGTGCTTTTCAATTTCAGGGTCTTATAGCTCAAAATAATCAGTAAATGCATGAAAAATAACAAATGGAGTCAGAAAGAGTTGAAAATTGAAGATGTGGCATTGAATGGTGCATGAACACAGAAAAAGTATGGAGTTCAAATAAGTTCAAAAATATGAAATCCCTTTGTAACAGACGAGTTTCCGTATGAAACCCTGATACTTCGAAAAAGATTGTCTGTTTTGTACATGAAGTGCATCCAGTTTTTGCCGTAAGCCTCTCTACTTTCTTGCACATGCTGTGTGGGTGAAATGATGATACCATGCCAACTTTCAACCTTTTCAGAGTTCATTTGTAGTCAATTCCAGGGTCTTATAGCTCAAAATAATCAGTAAATGCATGAAAAATAACAAATGAAGTAAGAAAGGGTTGAAAATTGATGATGTGGCTTTGAATGGTGCATTTTGAACACATAAAAAGTATGGAGTTCAAATAAGTTCAAAAAAATGAAATCCCTCTGTAACAGACGAGTTTCCGTATGAAACCCTGATAATTCGAAAGAGATTATCCGTTTTGTACACGAAGTGCATCCAGTTTTTGCCGTAAGCCTCTATACTTTCTTGCACATTCTA
>NC_057812.1:672396415-672397493 GCF_018294505.1 Triticum aestivum
AAAATATGAAATCCCTTTGTAACAGACGAGTTTCTGTATGAAACCCTGATACTTCGAAAGAGATTGTCCGTTTTGTACACGAAGTGCATCCAGTTTTTGCCGTAAGCCTCTCTACTGTCTTGCACATGCTACGTTGGTGAAATGATGATACCATGCCAACTTTCAACCTTTTCAGAGTTCATTTGTAGTGCTTTTCAATTTCAGGGCCTCATAGCTCAAAATAATCAGTAAATGCATGAAAAATAACAAATGAAGTCAGAAAGGGTTGAAAATTGATGATGTGGCTTTGAATGGTGCATTTTGAACACAGAAAAAAGTATGGAGTTCAAATAAGTTCAAAAAAATGAAATCCCTTTAAACAGACGAGTTTCCGTATGAAACCCTTATACTTCGAAAGAGATTGTCCGTTTTGTACACGAAGTGCATCCAGTTTTTGTCGTAAGACTCTACTTTCTTGCACATGCTATGTGGATGAAATGATGATACCATGCCAACTATCAACCTTTTCAGAGTTCATTTGTAGTGCTTTTCAATTTCAAGGTCTTATAGCTCAAAATAATCAGTAAATGCATGAAAAATAACAAATGGAGTCAGAAAGAGTTCAAAATTGATGATGTGGCTTTTTAATGGTGCATTTTGAACACAGAAAAAGTATGGAGTTCAAATAAGTTCAAAAATATGAAATCCCTTTGTAACAGACGAGTTTTCGTATGAAACCCTGATACTTCGAAAGAGATTGTCCGTTTTGTACATGAAGTGCATCCAGTTTTTGCCGTAAGCCTCTCTACTTTCTTGCACATGCTATATTGGTGAAATGATGATACCATGCCAACTTTCAAACTTTTGAGAGTACATTTGTAGTGATTTTCAATTTCAGTGTCTTATAGCTCAAAATAATCAGTAAATGCATGAAAAATAACAAATGAAGTCAGAAAGAGTTGAAAATTGATGATGTGGCTTCGAATGGTGCATTTTGAAAACGGAAAAAGTATGGAGTTCAAATAAGTTCAAAAAATGAAATCCCTTTGTAATAGACGAGTTTCCGTATGAAACCCTGATACTTCGAAAGAGATTGTCC
>NC_057812.1:672398995-672399809 GCF_018294505.1 Triticum aestivum
TCAGAAAGAGTTGAAAATTGAAGATGTGGCATTGAATGGTGCATGAACACAGAAAAAGTATGGAGTTCAAATAAGTTCAAAAATAAGAAATCCCTTTGTAACAGACGAGTTTCCGTATGAAACCCTGATACTTCGAAAAAGATTGTCTGTTTTGTACATGAAGTGCATCCAGTTTTTGCCGTAAGCCTCTCTACTTTCTTGCACATGCTGTGTGGGTGAAATGATGATACCATGCCAACTTTCAACCTTTTCAGAGTTCATTTGTAGTCAATTCCAGGGTCTTATAGCTCAAAATAATCAGTAAATGCATGAAAAATAACAAATGAAGTAAGAAAGGGTTGAAAATTGATGATGTGGATTTGAATGGTGCATTTTGAACACATAAAAAGTATGGAGTTCAAATAAGTTCAAAAAAATGAAATCTCTTTGAACAGACGAGTTTCCGTATGAAACCCTGATACTTCGAAAGAGATTGTCCATTTTGTACACGAAGTGCATCCAGTTTTTGTCGTACGACTCTCTACTTTCTTGCACATGCTGTGTGGGTGAAATGATGATACCATGCCAACTATCAACCTTTTCAGAGTTCATTTGTAGTCCTTTTCAATTTCAGGGTCTTATAGCTCAAAATAATCAGTAAATGCATGAAAAATAACAAATGGAGTCAGAAAGAGTTGAAAATTGATGATGTGGCTTTGAGTGGTGCATTTTGAACACAGAAAAAGTATGAAGTTCAAATAAGTTCAAAAATATGAAATCCCTTTGTAACACACGAGTTTCCGTATGAAACCCTGATAATTCGAAAGAGATTGTC
>NC_057812.1:672399819-672402508 GCF_018294505.1 Triticum aestivum
TCCAGTTTTTGTCGTAAGACTCTCTACTTTCTTGCACATGCTATGTGGGTGAAATGATGATAACATGCCAACTATCAACCTTTTCAGAGTTCATTTGTAGTGCTTTTCAATTTCAGGGTCTTATAGCTCAAAATAATCAGTAAATGCATGAAAAATAACAAATGGAGTCAGAAAGAGTTGAAAATTGAAGATGTGGCATTGAATGGTGCATGAACACAGAAAAAGTATGGAGTTCAAATAAGTTCAAAAATAAGAAATCCCTTTGTAACAGACGAGTTTCCGTATGAAACCCTGATACTTCGAAAAAGATTGTCTGTTTTGTACATGAAGTGCATCCAGTTTTTGCCGTAAGCCTCTCTACTTTCTTGCACATGCTGTGTGGGTGAAATGATGATACCATGCCAACTTTCAACCTTTTCAGAGTTCATTTGTAGTCAATTCCAGGGTCTTATTGCTCAAAATAATCAGTAAATGCATGAAAAATAACAAATGAAGTAAGAAAGGGTTGAAAATTGATGATGTGGATTTGAATGGTGCATTTTGAACACATAAAAAGTATGGAGTTCAAATAAGTTCAAAAAAATGAAATCCCTTTGAACAGACGAGTTTCCGTATGAAACCCTGATACTTCGAAAGAGATTGTCCATTTTGTACACGAAGTGCATCCAGTTTTTGTCGTAAGACTCTCTACTTTCTTGCACATGCTGTGTGGGTGAAATGATGATACCATGCCAACTATCAACCTTTTCAGAGTTCATTTGTAGTCCTTTTCAATTTCAGGGTCTTATAGCTCAAAATAATCAGTAAATGCATGAAAAATAACAAATGGAGTCAGAAAGAGTTGAAAATTGATATTGTGGCTTTGAGTGGTGCATTTTGAACATAGAAAAAGTATGAAGTTCAAATAAGTTCAAAAATATGAAATCCCTTTGTAACACACGAGTTTCCGTATGAAACCCTGATAATTCGAAAGAGATTGTCCGTTTTGTACACGAAATGCATGCAGTTTTTGCCGTAAGCCTCTCTACTTTCTTGCACATCCTGTGTGGGTGAAATGATGATACCATGCCAACTTTCAACCTTTTCAGAGTTCATTTGTAGTGCTTTTCAATTTCAGGGTCTTATAGCTCAAAATAATCAGTAAATGCATGAAAAATAACAAATGAAGTCAGAAAGGCTTGAAAATTGATGATGTGGCTTTGAATGGTGCATTTTGAACACATAAAAAGTATGGATTTCAAATAAGTTCAAAAAAATGAAATCCCTTTATAACAGACGAGTTTCCGTATGAAACCCTGATAATTCGAAAGACATTGTCCATTTTGTACACGAAATGCATCCAGTTTTTGCCGTAAGCCTCTCCACTTTCTTGCACATGCTATGTGGGTGAAATGATGATACCATGCCAACTATCTACCTTTTCAAAGTTCATTTCTTGTGCTTTTCAATTTCAGGGACTTATAGCTCGAAATAATCAGTAAATGCATGAAAAATAACAAATGAAGTCAGAAAGGGTTGAAAATTGATGATGTGGATTTGAATGGTGCATTTTGAACACAGAAAAAGAATGGAGTTCAAATAAGTTCAAAAAAATGAAATCCCTTTATAACAGACGAGTTTTCGTATGAAACCCTGATACTTCGAAAGAGATTGTCCGTTTTGTACATGAAGTGCATCCAGTTTTTGCCGTAAGCCTCTCTACTTTCTTGCACATGCTATATTGGTGAAATGATGATACCATGCCAACTTTCAAACTTTTGAGAGTACATTTGTAGTGCTTTTCAATTTCAGGGTCTTATAGCTCAAAATAATCAGTAAATGCATGAAAAATAACAAATGAAGCCAGAAAGAGTTGAAAATTGATGATGTGGCTTCGAATGGTGCATTTTGAACACGGAAAAAGTATGGAGTTCAAATAAGTTCAAAAAATGAAATCCCTTTGTAACAGACGAGTTTCCGTATGAAACCCTGATACTTCGAAAGAGATTGTCCGTTTTGTACACGAAGTGCATCCAGTTTTTGCCGTAAGCCTCTCTACTTTCTTACACATGCTATGTTGGTGAAATGATGATACCATGCCAACTTTCAACCTTTCCAGAGTTCATTTGTAGTGCTTTTCAATTTCAGCGCCTTATAGCTCAAAATAATCAGTAATGCATGAAAAATAACAAATGAAGTCAGAAAGGGTTGAAAATTGATGATGTGGATTTGAATGGTGCATTTTGAACACAAAAAAAAGTATGGAGGTTCAAATAAGTTCAAAAAAAATGAAATCCCTTTGAACAGACGAGTTTCCGTATGAAACCCTGATACTTCGAAAGAGATTGTCCGTTTTGTACACGAAGTGCATCCAGTTTTTGTCGTAAGACTCTCTACTTTCTTGCACATGCTATGTGGGTGAAATGATGATAACATGCCAACTATCAACCTTTTCAGAGTTCATTTGTAGTGCTTTTCAATTTCAGGGTCTTATAGCTCAAAATAATCAGTAAATGCATGAAAAATAACAAATGAAGTCAGAAAGGGTTGAAAATTGATGATGTGGATTTGAATGGTGCATTTTGAACACAGAAAAAGAATGGAGTTCAAATAAGTTCAAAAAAATGAAATCCCTTTATAACAGACGAGTTTTCGTATGAAACCCTGATACTTCGAAAGAGATTGTCCGTTTTGTACATGAAGTGCATCC
>NC_057812.1:672402518-672403492 GCF_018294505.1 Triticum aestivum
GACTCTCTACTTTCTTGCACATGCTGTGTGGGTGAAATGATGATACCATGCCAACTATCAACCTTTTCAGAGTTCATTTGTAGTCCTTTTCAATTTCAGGGTCTTATAGCTCAAAATAATCAGTAAATGCATGAAAAATAACAAATGGAGTCAGAAAGAGTTGAAAATTGATGATGTGGCTTTGAGTGGTGCATTTTGAACACAGAAAAAGTATGAAGTTCAAATAAGTTCAAAAATATGAAATCCCTTTGTAACACACGAGTTTCCGTATGAAACCCTGATAATTCGAAAGAGATTGTCTGTTTTGTACACGAAATGCATCCAGTTTTTGCCGTAAGCCTCTCTACTTTCTTGCACATCCTGTGTGGGTGAAATGATGATACCATGCCAACTTTCAACCTTTTCAGAGTTCATTTGTAGTGCTTTTCAATTTCAGGGTCTTATAGCTCAAAATAATCAGTAAATGCATGAAAAATAACAAATGAAGTCAGAAAGGCTTGAAAATTGATGATGTGGCTTTGAATGGTGCATTTTGAACACATAAAAACTATGGATTTCAAATAAGTTCAAAAAAATGAAATCCCTTTATAACAGACGAGTTTTCGTATGAAACCGTGATAATTCGAAAGACATTGTCCATTTTGTACACGAAATGCATCCAGTTTTTGCCGTAAGCCTCTCCACTTTCTTGCACATGCTATGTGGGTGAAATGATGATACCATGCCAACTATCTACCTTTTCAAAGTTCATTTCTTGTGCTTTTCAATTTCAGGGTCTTATAGCTCGAAATAATCAGTAAATGCATGAAAAATAACAAATGAAGTCAGAAAGGGTTGAAAATTGATGATGTGGATTTGAATGGTGCATTTTGAACACAGAAAAAGAATGGAGTTCAAATAAGTTCAAAAAAATGAAATCCCTTTATAACAGACGAGTTTTCGTATGAAACCCTGATACTTCGAAAGAGATTGTC
>NC_057812.1:672408660-672409534 GCF_018294505.1 Triticum aestivum
TTTTCAATTTCAGGGTCTTATAGCTCAAAATAATCAGTAAATGCATGAAAAATAACAAATGGAGTCAGAAAGAGTTGAAAATTGAAGATGTGGCATTGAATGGTGCATGAACACAGAAAAAGTATGGAGTTCAAATAAGTTCAAAAATATGAAATCCCTTTGTAACAGACGAGTTTCCGTATGAAACCCTGATACTTCGAAAAAGATTGTCTGTTTTGTACATGAAGTGCATCCAGTTTTTGCCGTAAGCCTCTCTACTTTCTTGCACATGCTGTGTGGGTGAAATGATGATACCATGCCAACTTTCAACCTTTTCAGAGTTCATTTGTAGTCAATTCCAGGGTCTTATAGCTCAAAATAATCAGTAAATGCATGAAAAATAACAAATGAAGTAAGAAAGGGTTGAAAATTGATGATGTGGCTTTGAATGGTGCATTTTGAACACATAAAAAGTATGGAGTTCAAATAAGTTCAAAAAAATGAAATCCCTCTGTAACAGACGAGTTTCCGTATGAAACCCTGATAATTCGAAAGAGATTATCCGTTTTGTACACGAAGTGCATCCAGTTTTTGCCGTAAGCCTCTATACTTTCTTGCACATTCTACGTGGGTGAAATGATGATACCATGCCAACTATCAACGTTTTCAAAGTTCATTTGTAGTGCTTTTCAATTTCAGGGTCTTATAGCTCAAAATAATCAGTAAATGCATGAAAAATAACAAATGAAGTCAGAAAGGGTTGAAAATTGATGATGTGGCTTTGAATGGTGCATTTTGAACACAGAAAAAGTATGGAGTTCAAATAAGTTCAAAAATATGAAATCCCTTTGTAACGGACGAGTTTCTGTATGAAACCCTGATACTTCGAAAGAGA
>NC_057812.1:672409615-672411236 GCF_018294505.1 Triticum aestivum
CCGTAAGCCTCTCTACTTTCTTGCACATGCTACGTTAGTGAAATGATCATACCATGCCAACTTTCAACCTTTTCAGAGTTCATTTGTAGTGCTTTTCAATTTCAGGGCCTCATAGCTCAAAATAATCAGTAAATGCATGAAAAATAACAAATGAAGTCAGAAAGGGTTGAAAATTGATGATGTGGCTCTGAATGGTGCATTTTGAACACAAAAAAAAGTATGGAGTTCAAATAAGTTCAAAAAAAATGAAATCCCTTTGAACAGACGAGTTTCCGTATGAAACCCTTATACTTCGAAAGAGATTGTCCGTTTTGTACACGAAGTGCATCCAGTTTTTGTCGTAAGACTCTCTACTTTCTTTCACATGCTATGTGGATGAAATGATGATACCATGCCAACTATCAACCTTTTCAGAGTTCATTTGTAGTGCTTTTCAATTTCAAGGTCTTATAGCACAAAATAATCAATAAATGCATGAAAAATAACAAATGGAGTCAGAAAGAGTTCAAAATTGATGATGTGGCTTTTTAATGGTGCATTTTGAACACAGAAAAAGTATGGAGTTCAAATAAGTTCAAAAATATGAAATCCCTTTGTAACAGACGAGTTTCTGTATGAAACCCTGATACTTCGAAAAAGATTGTCTGTTCTATACATGATGTGCATCCAGTTTTTGCCGTAAGCCTCTCTACTTTCTTGCACATGCTATGTGGGTGAGATGATGATACCATGCCAACTTTCAACCTTTTCAGAGTTCATTTGTAGTGCTTTTCAATTTCAGGGTCTTATAGCTCAAAATAATCAGTAAAGGCATGAAAAATAACAAATGGAGTCAGAATGAGTTGAAAATTTATGATGTGGCTTTGAATGGTGCATTTTGAATACATAAAAAGTATGGAGTTCAAATAAGTTCAAAAATATGAAATCCCTTTGTAATAAACGAGTTTCCGTATGAAACCCTGATAATTCAAAAGAGATTGTCCGTTTTGTACACGAAATGCATCCAGTTTTTGCCGTAAGCCTCTCTACTTTCTTGCACATGCTATGTGGGTGAAATGATGATACCATGCCAACTATCTACCTTTTCAAAGTTCATTTCTTGTGCTTTTCAATTTCAGGGTCTTATAGCTTGAAATAATCAGTAAATGCATGAAAAATAACAAATGAAGTCAGAAAGGGTTGAAAATTGATGATGTGGCTTTCAATGGTGCATTTTGAACACAGAAAAAGAGTGGAGTTCAAATAAGTTCAAAAAAATGAAATCCCTTTATAACAGACGAGTTTTCGTATGAAACCCTGATACTTCGAAAGAGATTGTCCGTTTTGTACACGAAGTGCATCCAGTTTTTGCCGTAAGCCTCTCTACTTTCTTGCACATGCTATATTGGTGAAATGATGATACCATGCCAACTTTCAACCTTTTGAGAGTACATTTGTAGTGATTTTCAATTTTAGGGTCTTATAGCTCAAAATAATCAGTAAATGCATGAAAAATAACAAATGAAGTCAGAAAGGGTTGAAAATTGATGATGTGGCTTTGAATGGTGCATTTTGAACACAGAAAAAGTATGGAGTTCAAATAAGTTCAAAAAATGAAATCCCTTTGTAACAGACGAGTTTC
>NC_057812.1:672411569-672412226 GCF_018294505.1 Triticum aestivum
TGTAGTCAATTCCAGGGTCTTATAGCTCAAAATAATCAGTAAATGCATGAAAAATAACAAATGAAGTAAGAAAGGGTTGAAAATTGATGATGTGGATTTGAATGGTGCATTTTGAACACATAAAAAGTATGGAGTTCAAATAAGTTCAAAAAAAATGAAATCCCTTTGAACAGACGAGTTTCCGTATGAAACCCTGATACTTCGAAAGAGATTGTCCATTTTGTACACGAAGTGCATCCAGTTTTTGTCGTAAGACTCTCTACTTTCTTGCACATGCTGTGTGGGTGAAATGATGATACCATGCCAACTATCAACCTTTTCAGAGTTCATTTGTAGTCCTTTTCAATTTCAGGGTCTTATAGCTCAAAATAATCAGTAAATGCATGAAAAATAACAAATGGAGTCAGAAAGAGTTGAAAATTGATGATGTGGCTTTGAGTGGTGCATTTTGAACACAGAAAAAGTATGAAGTTCAAATAAGTTCAAAAATATGAAATCCCTTTGTAACACACGAGTTTCCGTATGAAACCCTGATAATTCGAAAGAGATTGTCCGTTTTGTACACGAAATGCATCCAGTTTTTGCCGTAAGCCTCTCTACTTTCTTGCACATCTTGTGTGGGTGAAATGATGATACCATGCCAACTTTCAACCTTTT
>NC_057812.1:672412236-672413564 GCF_018294505.1 Triticum aestivum
GTCAGAAAGGCTTGAAAATTGATGATGTGGCTTTGAATGGTGCATTTTGAACACATAAAAAGTATGGAGTTCAAATAAGTTCAAAAAAATGAAATCCCTTTATAACAGACGAGTTTCCGTATGAAACCCTGATAATTTGAAAGAGATTGTCCGTTTTGTACACGAAATGCATCCAGTTTTTGCCGTAAGCCTCTCCACTTTCTTGCACATGTTATGTGGGTGAAATGATGATACCATGCCAACTATCTACCTTTTCAAAGTTCATTTCTTGTGCTTTTCAATTTCAGGGTCTTATAGCTCGAAATAATCAGTAAATGCATGAAAAATAACAAATGAAGTCAGAAAGGGTTGAAAATTGATGATGTGGATTTGAATGGTGCATTTTGAACACAGAAAAAGAATGGAGTTCAAATAAGTTCAAAAAAATGAAATCCCTTTATAACAGACGAGTTTTCGTATGAAACCCTGATACTTCGAAAGAGATTGTCCGTTTTGTACATGAAGTGCATCCAGTTTTTGCAGTAAGCCTCTCTACTTTCTTGCAGATGCTATATTGGTGAAATGATGATACCATGCCAAGTTTCAAACTTTTGAGAGTACATTTGTAGTGCTTTTCAATTTCAGGGTCTTATAGCTCAAAATAATCAGTAAATGCATGAAAAATAACAAATGAAGTCAGAAAGAGTTGAAAATTGATGATGTGGCTTCGAATGGTGCATTTTGAACACGGAAAAAGTATGGAGTTCAAATAAGTTCAAAAAATGAAATCCCTTTGTAACAGACGAGTTTCCGTATGAAACCCTGATACTTCGAAAGAGATTGTCCGTTTTGTACACGAAGTGCATCCAGTTTTTGCCGTAAGCCTCTCTACTTTCTTACACATGCTACGTTGGGGAAATGATGATACCATGCCAACTTTCAACCTTTCCAGAGTTCATTTGTAGTGCTTTTCAATTTCAGCGCCTTATAGCTCAAAATAATCAGTAATGCATGAAAAATAACAAATGAAGTCAGAAAGGGTTGAAAATTGATGATGTGGATTTTAATGGTGCATTTTGAACACAAAAAAAGTATGGAGGTTCAAATAAGTTCAAAAAAATGAAATCCCTTTGAATAGACGAGTTTCCGTATGAAACCCTGATACTTCGAAAGAGATTGTCCGTTTTGTACACGAAGTGCATCCAGTTTTTGCCGTAAGCCTCTCTACTTTCTTGCACATGCTATGTGGGTGAAATGATGATACCATGCCAACTTTCAACCTTTTCAGAGTTCATTTGTAGTGCTTTTCAATTTCAGGGTCTTATAGCTGAAAAAAATCAGTAAATGCA
>NC_057812.1:672413797-672417743 GCF_018294505.1 Triticum aestivum
AGTTTCCGTATGAAACCCTGATACTTCGAAAGAGATTGTCCGTTTTGTACACGAAGTGCATCCAGTTTTTGCCGTAAGCCTCTCTACTTTCTTGCACATGCTATGTGGGTGAAATGATGATACCATGCCAACTTTCAACCTTTTCAGAGTTCATTTGTAGTGCTTTTCAATTTCAGGGTCTTATAGCTCAAAATAATCAGTAAATGCATGAAAAATAACAAATGGAGTCAGAAAGAGTTGAAAATTGAAGATGTGGCTTTGAATGGTGCATGAACACAGAAAAAGTATGGAGTTCAAATAAGTTCAAAAATATGAAATCCCTTTGTAACAGACTAGTTTCCGTATGAAACCCTGATACTTCGAAAAAGATTGTCTGTTTTGTACATGAAGTGCATCCAGTTTTTGCCGTAAGCCTCTCTACTTTCTTGCACATGCTGTGTGGGTGAAATGATGATACCATGCCAACTTTCAACCTTTTCAGAGTTCATTTGTAGTCAATTCCAGGGTCTTATAGCTCAAAATAATCAGTAAATGCATGAAAAATAACAAATGAAGTAAGAAAGGGTTGAAAATTGATGATGTGGCTTTGAATGGTGCATTTTGAACACATAAAAAGTATGGAGTTCAAATAAGTTCAAAAAAATGAAATCCCTCTGTAACAGACGAGTTTCCGTATGAAACCCTGATAATTCGAAAGAGATTATCCGTTTTGTACACGAAGTGCATCCAGTTTTTGCCGTAAGCCTCTATACTTTCTTGCACATTCTATGTGGGTGAAATGATGATACCATGCCAACTATCAACGTTTTCAAAGTTCATTTGTAGTGCTTTTCAATTTCAGGGTCTTATAGGTCAAAATAATCAGTAAATGCATGAAAAATAACAAATGAAGTCAGAAAGGGTTGAAAATTGATGATGTGGCTTTGAATGGTGCATTTTGAACACAGAAAAAGTATGGAGTTCAAATAAGTTCAAAAATATGAAATCCCTTTGTAACAGACGAGTTTCTGTATGAAACCCTGATACTTCGAAAGAGATTGTCCGTTTTGTACACGAAGTGCATCCAGTTTTTGCCGTAAGCCTCTCTACTTTCTTGCACATGCTACGTTGGTGAAATGATGATACCATGCCAACTTTCAACCTTTTCAGAGTTCATTTGTAGTGCTTTTCAATTTCAGGGCCTCATTGTGACGCCCCCGATTCAATCGTACACTAATCATGCACGCAAATGTGTACGATCAAGATCAGGGACTCACGGGAAGATATCACAACACAACTCTACAAATAAAATAAGTCATACAAGCATCATAATACAAGCCAGGGGCCTCGAGGGCTCGAATACAAGTGCTCGATCATAGATGAGTCAGCGGAAGCAACAATATCTGAGTACAGACATAAGTTAAACAAGTTTGCCTTAAGAAGGCTAGCACAAACTGGGATACAGATCGAAAGAGGCGCAGGCCTCCTGCCTGGGATCCTCCTAAACTACTCCAGGTCGTCATCAGCGGGCAGCACGTAGTAGTAGGCACCTCCAGTGTAGTAGGGGTCGTCGTCGACGGTGGCGTCTGGCTCCTGGACTCCAGCATCTGGTTGCGACAACCAGAAAGAAAGGAAAGGGGAGAAAGGGGGGAGAAAGCAACCGTGAGTACTCATCCAAAGTACTCGCAAGCAAGGAACTACACTACATATGCATGGGTATATGTGTAAGGAGGCCATATCAGTGGACTGAACTGCAGAATGCCAGAATAAGAGGGGGATAGCTAGTCTTATCGAAGACTACGCTTCTGGTCACCTTCGTCTTGCAACAGGCAGAAGAGGGTAGGTCGACGTCCTCCATGTAGCATCTCCAAGTAACATCTCATAGCATAATCCTACCCGGCGATCCTCTCCTCGTCGCCCTGCGGAAAAGCGATCACCGGGTTGTCTGTGGAACTTGGAAGGGTGTGTTTTATTAAGTATCCGGTTCTAGTTGTCATAAGGTCAAGGTACAACTCCAAGTCGTCCTGTTACCGAAGATCACGGCTATTCGAATAGATTAACTTCCCTGCAGGGGTGCACCACATAGCCCAACACGCTCGATCCCATTTGGCCGGACACACTTTCCTGGGTCATGCCCGGCCTCGGAAGATCAACACGTCGCAGCCCCACCTAGGCTCAACAGAGAGGCCAGCACGCCGGTCTAAACCTAAGCACACAGGGGTCTGGGCCCATCGCCCATAGCACACCTGCACGTTGCGTACGCGGCCGAAAGCAGACCTAGCCTAGTGGCGTTCCAGTCCAATTCGGCGCGTGCCGCTCCGTCGCTGACGTCTGAAGTGCTTCGGCTGATACCACGACGTCGGGATACCCATAACTACTCCCACGTAGATGGTTAGTGCGTATAGGCTCGTAGCCAGACTCAGATCAAATACCAAGATCTCGTTAAGCGTGTTAAGTGTCCGCGAACGCCGAACAGGGCCAGGCCCACCTCTCTCCTAGGCGGTCTCAACCTGCCCTGTCGCTCCGCCACAAAGTAACAGTCGAGGGCCGTCGGGAACCCAGGCCCACCTCTACCGGGGTGGAGCCACCTGTCCTTTCAGCCCCCTCGTCAGAATCACTTGCGGGTACTCAATGAGCTGACCCGACTTTAGTCACCATCTGTATAGTATGTATGTATGTATAGTATATACCCGTGATCACCTCCCAAGTGATCACGACCCGATAGTATAGCAAGGCAGACTGACAAGAATGTAGGGCCAATGATGATAAACTAGCATCCTATACTAAGCATATAGGATTGCAGGTAAGGTATCAACAGATGTAGCGACAATGTCAGGCTATGCATCAGAATAGGATTAACGAAAGCAGTAACATGCTACACTACTCTAATGCAAGCAGTATAGAGTAGAATAGGCGATATCTGGTGATAAAGGGGGGGGGCTTGCCTGGTTGCTCTGGCAAGAGAGAGGGGTCGTCAACTCCGTAGTCGAACTGGGCAGCAGCAGCGTCGGTCTCGTAGTCTATCGGAGAGAAGAGGGGGAAGAAACAATGAATACCATGCAAACAAATGCATATCGATGCATGACATGACAAGTAACGATGCTAGGTGCGCCCAATCGCGGTAGTAGGTGATACCGACGAAAGGGGGAAACATCCGGGAAAGTATTCCCGGTGTTTCGCGTTTTCGGACTGATGAACCGGAGGGGAAAAGTTGCGAGTTCGATAGGTTAGGGGTGTGTGGCGGACGAACGGACTGCGTATCCGGAATCGTCTCGTCGTTCTGAGCAACTTTCATGTTGAAAATATTTTAATCCGAGTTACAGATTAAAAGATATGATTTTTAAAAGATTTTAACAATTTTGGAATTTAATTATTTATTTAATTAATTCGAAAAAATGTATTTATGACGTCAGCATGATGTCATGCTGACGTCAGCAGTCAACAGGGGTTGACTGAGTCAACCCTGACATGTGGGTCCAGTGGGACCCACCTGTCATTCTCTATTTAAATTAATTAGGGTTTAGGTTAATCTAATTACAGTTTAATTTAACTAATTAGTTAATTAGGTTAATCTAATTATGATTAATTAACTTAATTAATTCCTTAATTAATTAATTAATTTAAGTATTATTTATTTATTTAATAAATATTATTATTATTTTTTTTTAATTCCTTTTTTTTTGTAAGTTCTGGGGCGTGGGCCCCGTTTGTCATAGGCCCATAGGGGCCTATCGGGCGCGGGTTAACGGGGATGGAGCGGAGCAGAGCCACAGGGCTCACGGGTGGACCCGGTGAAACGGGGCGGAGCCCCGCTGTGCGGGCATAACCCGCCCAGACAACGCGCCAGAGCTGGCCGCGGGCGCCGGCGGCCAAGGGCACACGAGCGCCGGCCGGAACAGGGCAGCGGGACGGAGGGGACCGGAGCCATGGGCGCGTGTGTGTCGGCGAGCGACAGCGCGGCGTAGGC
>NC_057812.1:672417776-672418421 GCF_018294505.1 Triticum aestivum
AAGTTCTGGGGCGTGGGCCCCGTTTGTCATAGGCCCATAGGGGCCTATCGGGCGCGGGTTAACGGGGATGGAGCGGAGCAGAGCCACAGGGCTCGCGGGTGGACCCGGCGAAACGGGGCGGAGCCCCGCTGTGCGGGCATAACCCGCCCAGACAACGCGCCAGAGCTGGCCGCGGGCGCCGGCGGCCAAGGGCACACGAGCGCCGGCCGGAACAGGGCAGCGGGACGGAGGGGACCGGAGCCATGGGCGCGCGTGTGTCGGCGAGCGACAGCGCGGCGTAGGCGGACGGGCGAGGCGCGGTGGCCGCACGCGCAGGCGGCGACGGACGTAGCGGAACGGCAGGGTAGGGCGAGGTGCGTCGGTGCGGGGCGACGGGCGCGGCCAGGGAGTGGCCCGACCGCGGTGAGCGGGGCGACGCGGTCGCGCGGTGACTGGGCCAGGAGAAGGGGAGCTCACAGGGGGGGCGTAGGGATCTGGCAGTGGCTCGGGGAGGAGTTGAGGTCGCGTCGGAGAGGACGGCGGGGCAGCTCCGGCGAGGTGTCGAGGAGGTGGCCGTGGCGGTGGTGGGCAGCAGTGTCGAGGGTGCCGGTGTCGGGTGGTGGCGGCGTCCAGGCGGCGGGGCGCGGATCGATCCGGCGGCTTCGG
>NC_057812.1:672421407-672425834 GCF_018294505.1 Triticum aestivum
GATACCTTTACCAAATCATGTTCACCACACCACTCTCATTACCGACATAATCATTTCACTCTAGCCCATCACCCAGATGAACCAGACCTGACACGACTCTAAGCATAGCAGGCATAGCAAGGTAGGAACAACACATACATATGGCTCAATCAACTCCTACACATGCTAGTGGGTTTCATCTAGTTACTGTGGCAATGACAGGTCATGCAGAGGAAATGGGTTCAACTACCGTAGCACACAGCAGTTTGAATCGCGTTGTCTTAATGCAGTAAAAGAGAGCAGGAGCGAGAACATGGGATTGTATCGATATGATCAAATGGTTGGTTGCTTGCCTGATGGTTCGATGCACGGATACGGTTCTTCGTTAGGGTAATCTGGGTACTCCTCGGGGACAGAACCTGTCGCAAAGGGCATCGATACACAAGCATCACCAAACAATGTGCAACAATATGATGCATGCATGAAACATGGCAACATGAGTGTATTGGTCTAATGCAACTAAGGCCAGGAGGGTTTGAACAAATTTGAATCAAAGATTCAAATTTCAAATTCAAATATGGCCTTTTAAAAGTGCTTTTCCTTGTTCTGCTTGAATCATCAATTTAACTTGTTTGATCATGCATGAAAATAGTACAGATGGATAGATTGGATTTTTCTGATCATTTTTCATATATAATTTGTCCAATTTGGAGTTACAGAATAAAAGTTATGAATTTTTGAAGTTTAATTAATATTCTGGAATTTCCTGATTTAATTTAAATCCAGAAATATAATTATTGCGCCAGCATGACGTCAGCATGACGTCAGTGGTCAACTGTGGCTGGTTGAAGTCAAACCTGACGTGTGGGGCCACACGTCAGTGACAGGGGGGTTAAACAGATTTAAATTAATTCTAATTACTAATTAGTGGCGCTGGGGCCCACTGTCAGTGTCAGGGGGGGTTGACTAACAGTAGTTAGCGCTAACCTAACCACCTGGTCGACAGGGCCCACGCGTCAGTGACCCTGGGGGGTCAAACCCCAGGTCGGTCAAGTCAAACCCCACCGGCGACATGACGCCGGCGAGATCCGAGACGGTGGCGAGAGTGCTTTTTGCCATTCCGGCGACCAAATGGACGGCGGAAGGAACCTACGTGTTGCTGAGGTTGAGCCGCGTCTATTGGTGGTGGTGGTTGGGCTCGGGGTGGCCGGAGTTGACGGCGGCGAGCTCGGCTGCGGCGGCCGGAGTTCGGGTGCGGTCGGGATCAGTGTTGCAGGGGGTTTGGGGAGGCGTAGGTGCGTTCTACATGCTCCTGGTGATGTGTGGAGCACGATGGTGTGCTCGGTTGGGCGCTACGGCGACCGTGGCCACGACGGCGACATCGCCGGCGGCGTGGAGCTCTCGGTCGAGGTGGAGCTAGGGCCTAGAGGTCGGGAGAGACCAGGGAAGAAGGGGGAAATGCTCCGGGGGCTCACCGCAGTTGCAGTGGCGTCGAAGCGGGCTCGGGGACGCGCCGGAGACGACGAATTTGACGGCGACGGTGGTCGGAGTCCGAAGAGGGGAACGGCGACGTGGCGGCGATGCAGGGCTTCCGGGGACCCGTGGAGCGGTGGGGAGGAAGAGGGAGTTGTGGCGGAGCTTCTGAGCTTGTCAGGGGAGCGAGGGGTGGTCGGAGACGACTACTACGGCGAACGGTGGCGACGGTGGTGTTCGGCCGTGTGAGCGAGAGCGCGAGGGAGAGGAAGGAGAGAGCCAGGGAGAGTGAGAGAGAGCAGGGGGGATCGGGACGGGCTGCGGGCGTCGTCCACGCGGCCAGGAGGGCGTCGGCAAGCAGGAGGTGGCCGCGCGGCCACGCGCGCGCGAGCACGCAGCAGCTTCGGGGCGTGGGGAGGAAGACGACGGGGAGCTACAGTGCTGGGCTGGGTCGGTTGCTGGCTGGGCCGGCCGGCTGGCTGGGCCGCACAGGTAAGTCTTCCCCTTTCTTTTCCGTTTTCTGTTTTTATTTAATATATCTGCAACTTTGTTGAATTAAATAAAATACCTAGGCAACTCCAAAAATCACCAAACTACTCCTGGCTCATAGTTGGATTATTTCCAACATGAAACATTTTAGTTTGGAGATATTTGAGCATTTAAATATTTTATATTATTTTAAATGCCCAAATTCAAATAGTTATGATTTAATTCAAAACCCTAGGATGGCCTAGGAAAATGTGCACCACTTTTGGCAGAGGTTCTGGACCAAGACAAAAATGATGGGCATTTTAGAAGGGCATTTCAGGTTCATTGAAATTTATTTTAGTAAACCCTAGTTGGTTTCAGAGGGGACTGGGGGTTCTGTCATCCCCATTTCAAGTTTCTGATGAAAGAGTAAACATGATGCAACACTCTAATGCATGGCTAGCTAGGGTGTGTCAACTCACCCCCACTCAAAAGAA
Source organism: Triticum aestivum (assembly GCF_018294505.1). Taxonomy (NCBI): domain Eukaryota; kingdom Viridiplantae; phylum Streptophyta; class Magnoliopsida; order Poales; family Poaceae; genus Triticum; species Triticum aestivum. Next base: position 672,423,825 of record NC_057812.1, read on the forward strand.
TCTCGTCCCGAGATTTGGGTTCCTCCGAGAAGAAGGCGGGATACTCGAGTCGAAGACGATCCTCCCTTTCCCAAGTTGCTTCATCCTCAGAATGATGAGACCACTGAACTTTGAGGAACTTGATATTATGACGTCGAGTGGTGCGTTCGGCTTGGTCGAGGATACGAATGGGGTACTCTCGATATGTAAGATTATCTTGGAGATCAAGCGTTTCGTGGTCCACTTCACGGATAGGATCCGAGAAGCAACGCCTGAGTTGAGAAACGTGGAAGACATCGTGAACTCTGGAGAGATGCGGAGGTAGTTCCAACTGGTAGGCAACTTCTCCTCGTTTGGCAAGAATGCGAAAAGGTCCAATGTAACGAGGAGCCAATTTGCCTTTGATACCGAAACGATGGGTTCCCTTCAGAGGGGTGACCCGAAGATAAGCCTTCTCGTCAACCTCGAAAGTCATAGCCTTATGTTTTCGGTCATATTGACTCTTTTGACGGGATTGGGCTGTTTTCAACTTTTCACGAACGATACGAACTTGTTCTTCTGCTTCCTGAATCATATCCGGGCCAAAGAATTGTCTTTCCCCGGTCTCTGACCAGTTAAGGGGTGTTCGACATCGTCGTCCATAGAGAACTTCAAAAGGGGCTTTACCCAAGCTAGATTGATAGCTGTTGTTGTAAGCGAATTCGGCAAATGGAAGGCACTTCTCCCAGTCCATTCCGAAAGAGATAACAGAGGCTCGAAGCATGTCTTCTAGAATTTGGTTGACGCGTTCCACTTGACCACTTGACTGAGGGTGGAAAGCGGTGCTAAAGGAGAGACGAGTTCCCATAGCATTTTGGAAACTTTCCCAAAATCGAGAGGTGAAAAGACTTCCTCGATCCGAATTAATTTCCAAAGGAACACCATGGAGAGACACTATTCGGGAGATGTATAAGTCTGCCAGCTGACTAGCGGTTATACTCTCACGAACAGGTAAGAAATGAGCTACTTTGGAAAGACGATCGACCACGACGAAAATAGCATTATTCCCTCTTTTGGTCCTGGGAAAACCGGTAATGAAATCCATACCAATTTTATCCCATTTCCATTCAGGAATAGCTAAGGGTTAAAGGGTGCCAGCAGGCCGTTGATGCTCTGCTTTTACACGACGACAGACGTCGCAATTTGCAATATACTGAGCAATTTCTCTCTTCATCCTAGTCCACCAGAACCTCTGGCGTAGGTCCTGATACATTTTAGTACTACCGGGATGAATAGTGAGAGGAGATTCATGAGCTTCCTTAAGGATCAATCGCCTCAGGTTGCGCACCTTGGGAACCACTAGTCGATCCCCGAAGTATACGACTCCTTGATCATTAACGGAGAAACAATTCGTAATTCCTTTCTGAATGTTTCTCTTGATGCGGGAGATTCCCGGATCTACCTTCTGTGCTTTGATAATTTGATCCGTAAGGGTAGGTTTTGCCACCAAGGTGGAGAGAGAACCTTGAGGTACAATGTGAAGGTTAAGCTTCCGAAATTCCTCATGGAGAAGCGGTTGACTTTGTTGTAACATCAGGTTGTTACAATAAGATTTACGACTTAGCGCATCAGCCATGACGTTGGCTTTCCCTGGGGTGTAGGTTATCCCTAAGTCGAAGTCAGTGATCAATTCAACCCAACGTCTCTGCCTGAGATTCAAATCCGGTTGGGTGAAAATATACTTCAGACTTTGGTGATCAGTGAATATTTCGCAACGATTACCGAGGAGGTAATGTCGCCAGGTCTTAAGCGCATAGACTACGGCTGCAAGTTCTAGATCATGAGTAGGATAATTCTCCTCATGTGGGTGCAATTGCCGTGAAGCGTAAGCAATTACGTGTCGATCTTGCATGAGAATGCAACCTAGTCCTTGTCGCGAGGCGTCGCAGTAGATAACAAAGTCCTTGGAAAAGTCTGGCGGTACCAGCACGGGAGCAGAAGTCAGGCGTCTTTTCAGTTCCTGAAAGCTGTGCTCACATTGTGGAGTCCATT
>NC_057812.1:672425844-672561149 GCF_018294505.1 Triticum aestivum
GGGGGATAAGGGGAGTGGGGTGGGCCGCCGTCGGTGGGCCGGCTGGGCCGGCGTGGTCGGCTGAGCCAACTGGGCCAAGGGGCCCAGTGGTGGGGGGGGGGCTTGTGGCCTGCTGGGCCGAAGCCCAGGGGGCAAGGGGGGTTCTCCTTTTCCCTTTTTTGTCTTGTTTTCTGTTTTCTTTATTATATCTTTATTTCTTTATTTTAGTTGCATTTTAATTTAGTAAAATATACACTTAGTATCTAATTCAGTATTTTGACTTAGTCCATAGTCACAAAAAGTCTAGACCCCAAATAACTTAGTTTGACATTTTATTAATCATAAAAGTTATTCAAATAATCATTTTTACTACTGTTTTATTCATCTCATAGTATTTAAACATTTTATAAATGTGTGGTTTTTCCCCAATAATTATCTATGCAATATTTGGTTTACTCCGAACATTTTTGTTTTAATTTTTGAAAACTTTTATTGTTTTCTTTTATTTAAATTTTGAATTTGTTTCGGTTCCGAACTATCGAGAGTTTATCACAGTAACCGTGGTGACGTGGCATCATTAGCGGGGAATCACTGTAGCTTAATTATCCGGGCGTCACAATTCTCCTCCACTACAAGAAATCTCGTCCCGAGATTTAGGATCGGTTATAAGGGGGAAGGGGTCTGTGTCAGGACCCCGACTCGATGTCACATCGATCTAGCTGGTAACACCTCATATCACTTTGCGGCCTCACGCACGGTATCCCCACGGGTGTCGCCTTACCTTTGCCCGGGACCGTTTGCGCCTTTTGGCTCACGTATATGATAGTGTCGCTAGCATCCATATGATAAAGAGCCCGGGCTGACATGACTAGTCGTAAACCCAAAGCGGCACAGACTTACAGGGACAGGCATCCATGACCCAGCTTCGAACGTGTCGGTCATCAGCAAGTGGGTCCGGGCTGTAGCACTGGGCTAGCAGGACTCCGGTAAACCGGGCTGTAGCGGGCTAACAGGACTCCGGTACTCAAAGCGTGACATTTCCCCGAAGGGACAGACACAGGAACGAAGAAGGACACATGCCGGCCAGCCTAAGTGTTCCAGAGCAGTAGCAAGCTACCATGGCTCAGCGGTAACACTAGGAGACATTTCCCGGTAAGAGAGGCTACTAAAGATAAACAACTAGATAGTCAGATCCCACACATACCAAGCATTTCAGTCATACACACAATATGCTCGATATGTGCAAATACAACGAAGCATCACAACATGACTCTATGACACAAGTACTTTATTTAAGGCTCAGGGAGCCATACATAACATACACAAAGGTACGGGTATCACGACCCAACATACAAGTCATACAGTCATACAAACCAACAGCGGAAGTAACTTGTCTGAGTACAGACAACTAGTAAAATAAAAGAGGCTTGGAAAGCCTAGCTATACTACGTGGTCCTTCACAAGCTCAGGGTCACCACCTGGGTCTTTAGCCTACTCGTTGATGTCAACGTCTACATAGAACCCATCAGAAGGGGTTGCAGCGTCTTCTGTAAAAATGTAGTTTATAGCAACATGAGTACAAAGGTACTCAGCAAGACTTACATCAGATCCTACATACATGCATAGTATCAAGAAGGGTTGGTGGAGTTATTGCAGCAAGCCAGCTTTGACTCTTGGCTAGGCTATCCTACGATACTCCAACTTGAAATGGTTTTGCGCACACGAGTCCACTACTCACCACTTCAATACACTACCGAGGATCCACCTCCGTCTTCCTACGGAAGAGCCATCCTCGGCACTCACACTTATCTTGAGGCTTTTAGTAGTTTCCATTTACTTGTCTATGAACTGTATAGGCAACCAAGTAGTCCTTCACCGCGGACGCGGCTATTCGAATAGATCATGTTAACCCTGCAGGGGTGTACTTCTTCATACATGTTTCCACCACTTAGCGTCTGCACACGACATGTGCTCAGCAGACTTCAAGCGAAAGCCGACGTGGGTGTAGACCACGACCTACCTAAACACTTAAGCCTCTAGTCCAGGTTTATCGCCTATTCAGGTTCCATCCGCAGGGAGTCCGGCCGAGGTTTCCCATACGGCCCCGAACGATGTGAACAGGGTTCCCGAGATACCTAACGGGTATTCGGTACACCGTGCCACGTACCTACCGCATCACAGCCCACCCCTACGGTCAGCGCTGTCCACGGCCTCCAGTAGGCTACAAACACCAGAAACTACTTGCAACTCCTGGACAGAGAGCTAGGGTGAATAAGAAGTCGAGCGGGGTCATATTTCAGGGCCCAATGCATGGTAGTAGCTGTATCTTAAATCACACATACAGAACTCAGTGCTTAAGGTCGGCTTCAATGAAACAACCCACCATGTACTCCTACATGGCCTCTCATCGATACCTTTACCAAATCGTGTTCACCACACCACTCTCATTACCGACATAATCATTTCACTCTAGCCCATCACCCAGATGAACCAGACCTGACACAACTCTAAGCATAGCATGCATAGCAAGGTAGGAACAACACATACATATGGCTCAATCAACTCCTACACATGCTAGTGGGTTTCATCTAGTTACTGTGGCAATGACAGGTCATGCAGAGGAAATGGGTTCAACTACCGTAGCACACAGCAGTTTGAATCGCGTTGTCTTAATGCAGTAAAAGAGAGCAGGAGCGAGAACATGGGATTGTATCGATATGATCAAATGGTTGGTTGCTTGCCTGATGGTTCGATGCACGGATACGATTCTTTGTTAGGGTAATCACGGTACTCCTCGGGGACAGATCTTGTCGCAAAGGATAACGATACACAGGCATCACCAAACAATATGCAACAATATGATGCATGCATGAACATGGCAATATGAGTGTGTTGGGCTAATGCAACTAAAACCAGAAGGGTTTGAACAAATTTGAATCAAAGATTCAAATTCCAAATTCATTTATGCCCTTTTAAAGTGCCTTTTCTTGTTCTGATTAAAACATCAATTTAACTTGTTTGATCATGCATGAAAATAGTACAGATGGATAGATTGGATTTTTCTGATCATTTTTCATATATAATTTGTCCAATTTGGAGTTACAGAATAAAAGTTATGAATTTTTGAAGTTTAAATAATATTCTGGAATTTCCTGATTTAATTTAAATCCAGAAATTCAATTACTGCGTCAGCCTGACGTCACAGTGGCATCAGCAGGTCAACAGGGCTGGCTCGGGTCAAACCTGACGTGTGGGGTCCACACGTCAGTGACACAGGGCTAATCCCGCGTTGACCCGGGCTGGTTAGCTTTGACTAGGCCCTGGGGCCCACTTGTCAGCGTCAGTAGATGGGGGGGTTAGTCGCTAATTAACTAGGCCACGTCAGCTAGCCGGGGTTCTGGCCGGCGGCGACCATCAGCGCGGCGGCGAGAGTGGTTTTGGTCGTTTCGGCCACCAAATGGACCGCGGAGGCCACCGGAGTGGAGCTGAGGACAACCCGCAGCTCTTGGCGGAGCCCGTTGGGGTCGGGGTGGCCGGAGTCGACGGCGGCGAGCTCGGCTGCGGCCGCCGGGGTTCGGTCGTGCACGGGAACGGTGTTGCAGGGCGTTAGGGGGGGTGTTGGAGCGTGCTACGTGCTCCTAGTGAGATGTGGAGCACGATGGCGTGCTCGGTTGGGCGCTACGGCGATCGTGGCCACGACGACGACATCGCCGGCGGCGTGAAGCTCTCGGCCGAGGTGGGGCTAGGGCCTAGGGGTCGGGAGAGAGCAGGGGAGAAGGGGGAAACGCTCCGGGGGCTCACCGCAGTTGCAGTGGGCGTCGAAGCGGGCTCGGGGACGCGTCAGAGACGACGAATTTGACGGCGACGATGATCGGAGCCCGAAGAGGGGAACGGCGACGTGGCGGTGATGCAGGGCTTTCGGGGACCCGTGGAGCGGTGGGGAGGAAGAGGGAGTCGAGGCGGAGCTTCTGAGCTGGTCGGGGAAGCGAGGGGTGGTCGGAGACGGTGGCTAAGGCGAACGGCGGCGACGGTGAGCTTCGGCCGTGAGAGAGAGAGAGTGAGGGAGAGCCGGGGGAGAGTGAATGGGGTGTCGGCGAGGTCGGGGCGACGACCAGAAGACGATCCACGCGGCGCAACGGCGACCAGGGCGATGCAGAGAGGCTGGGTGGTGCGTGGCGAGCTCGGGCGCGCCATGCTCACCTCCCTGCCTGCTCTGGCGAGGGGAAGCAGCTGGCTGGCACGGGCCAGCACAGTGCTGGGCCGGCTGGGCTGGGCCGCACAGGGAGGAGCCCAGGTAAGCTTCTCCCTTTATTTATTTTCTGTTTTCTGTTTTTATTTAATATATCTGCAACTTTGTTGAATTAAATAAAATACCTAGGCAACTCCAAAAATCACCAAACTACTCCTGGTCCATAGTTGGATTATTTCCAACATGAAACATTTTAGCTTGGAGATATTTGAGCATTTAAATATTTTATATTATTTTAAATGCCCAAATTCAAATATCTATGATTTAATTCAAAAACCTTGGGATGGCCTAGGAAAATGTGCACCACTTTTGGCAGAGGTTCTGAACCAAGACAAAAATGATGGGCATTTTAGAAGGGCATTTCAGGTTCATTGAAAATTATTTTAGTAAACCCTAGTTGGTTTCAGAGGGGACTGGGGGTTCTGTCATCCCCATTTCAAGTTTCTGATGAAAGAGTAAACATGGTGCAACACTCTAATGCATGACTAGCTAGGGTGTGACAACTCACCCCCACTCAAAAGAATCTCGTCCCGAGATTTGGGTTCCTCCGAGAAGAAGGCGGGATATTCAAGTCGAAGACGATCCTCCCTTTCCCAAGTTGCTTCATCTTCAGAATGGTGCGACCATTGAACTTTGAGAAACTTGATATTATGACGTCGTGTGGTACGTTTGGCTTGATCGAGGATACGAATGGGGTACTCTCGATATGTGAGATTATCTTGGAGATCAAGCGTTTCGTGGTCCACTTCACGGATAGGATCCGAGAAGCAACGCCTGAGTTGAGAAACGTGGAAGACATCGTGAACTCGGGAGAGGTGCGGAGGTAGTTCCAATTGGTAGGCAACTTCTCCTCGTTTGGCAAGAATGCGAAAAGGTCCAATGTAACGAGGAGCCAATTTGCCTTTGATACCTAAACAATGGGTTCCCTTCAGAGGGGTGACCCGAAGGTAAGCCTTCTCGTCAACCTCGAAAGTCATAGCCTTATGTTTTCGGTCATATTGACTCTTTTGACGGGATTGGGCTGTTTTCAACTTTTCACGAACGATACGAACTTGTTCTTCTGCTTCCTGAATCATATCCGGGCCAAAGAATTTTCTTTCCCCGGTCTCTGACCAGTTAAGGGGTGTTCGACATCGTCGTCCATAGAGAACTTCAAAAGGGGCTTTACCCAAGCTAGATTGATAGCTGTTGTTGTAAGCGAATTCGGCAAATGGAAGGCACTTCTCCCAGTCCATTCCGAACGAGATAACAGAGGCTCGAAGCATGTCTTCCAGAATCTGATTGACGCGTTCCACTTGACCACTTGACTGAGGGTGGAAAGCGGTGCTAAAGGAGGGACGAGTTCCCATAGCATTTTGGAAACTTTCCCAAAATCGAGAGGTGAAAAGACTTCCTCGATCCGAATTGATTTCCAAAGGAACACCATGGAGGGACACTATTCGGGAGATGTATAAGTCTGCCAGCTGACTAGCGGTTATACTCTCACGAACAGGTAGGAAATGAGCTACCTTGGAAAGACGATCGACCACGACGAAAATGGCATTATTCCCTCTTTTGGTCCTGGGAAAACCGGTAATGAAATCCATACCAATTTTATCCCATTTCCATTCAGGAATAGCTAAGGGTTGAAGGGTGCCAGCAGGCCGTTGATGATGTGCTTTTACACGACGACAGACGTCGCAGTTTGCAATATACTGAGCAATTTCTCTCTTCATCCTAGTCCACCAGAACCTCTGGCGTAGATCCTGATACATCTTAGTACTACCGGGATGAATAGTGAGAGGAGATTCATGAGCTTCCTTAAGGATCAACTGCCGCAGATGCTGGTTCTTGGGGACCACTAGACGATTCTCAAAGTACACAACACCATGATCATTTGTGGAGAAACAACTAGCACCTCCGCTAGCAATGTTCTCTTTGATTTTAGAGATTCCCTTATCTCGCTTTTGGGCAGCGATGATTTGATCCGTAAGAGTAGGTTTTGCCACCAAGGTGGAAAGAAAACCTTGAGGAACAATGTGAAGGTTAAGCTTCCGAAATTCCTCATGGAGAAGCGGTTGACTTTGTTGTAACATCAGATTGTTACAATAAGATTTACGACTTAGCGCATCAGCCATGACGTTGGCTTTCCCTGGGGTATAGGTTATCCCTAAGTCGAAGTCAGTGATCAATTCAACCCAACGTCTCTGCCTGAGATTCAAATCCGGTTGGGTGAAAATATACTTCAGACTTTGGTGATCAGTGAATATTTCGCAACGATTACCGAGGAGGTAATGTCGCCAGGTCTTAAGTGCATAGACTACGGCTGCAAGCTCTAGATCATGAGTGGGATAATTCTCCTCATGTGGGTGCAATTGCCGTGAAGCGTAAGCAATTACGTGTCGATCTTGCATGAGAATGCAACCTAGTCCTTGTCGCGAGGCGTCGCAGTAGATAACAAAGTCCTTGGAGAAGTCTGGCGGTACCAGTACGGGAGCAGAAGTCAGGCGTCTTTTCAGTTCCTGAAAACTGTGCTCACATTGTGGAGTCCATTCGAACTTCTTATCTTTCTTGAGGAGTTCGGTTAGAGGTTTAGCAACTTTGGAGAAGTTCTCGACAAAGCGACGACAATAGCTCGCTAAGCCTAGAAAACTCCGAACTTGCTTGACCGATTCGGGTGGAGTCCAATCAAGGACGGCTTGAACTCGCTCAGGGTTAACCGCAATACCTTTACCAGATATTACATGACCCAGATAGGTCACTTCTGACAACCAGAATTCACATTTAGAGAATTTGGCATAAAGGCGATGCTCTCGAAGTTTCTTCAACACTAGCCTTAAATGTTCGGCATGTTCTTCCTCGTTCTTGGAGTAGATGAGTATATCATCGAGATAGACTACGACGAATTTATCCAAATACTCCATGAAGATTGAGTTCATTAACCGAGAAAAGGTGGCTGGAGCGTTGGTTAAACCGAAGGACATGACGGTGTACTCGTATTGGCCATAACGAGTAACAAAGGCCGTTTTAGGAATGTCCATGTTTCTGATTTTGATTTGATGGTAGCCCAACCTCAAATCCATCTTGGAGAAGACTGAGGATCCAGCAAGCTGATCATACAGATCGTTGATCCTGGGAAGTGGATATTTGTTCTTGATTGTGACCAAATTGACAGGTCGGTAATCTACAACCATCCGGTCCGTACCATCTTTCTTCTTGACAAATAGGACGGGGCAAGCCCACGGAGATGAACTAGGGCGGATGAAACCCTTTTTCAAGGATTCATCGAGTTGTTTCTTAAGCTCGGCTAGTTCTAGGGGTGCCATCTTATAAGGTCTTCTAGCAATCGGAATGGTTCCAGGGATGAGGTCGATTACAAACTCAACATCCCTGTCAGGTGGAACACCTGGCAATTCCTCTGGAAAGACATCCGGGAAGTCACGGACTACCGGAACGTCCTCAAGGTCTGGCAAAGGGCTGGCGTTAAGAGAATATAATTGTCGCTTGGCTATTCGGGTCAAGACATTGACTATCTTCCCCGAAGGATGGGTGAGTTGAACAGTCCTAGAGAAGCAATCAATTTGGGCATGATGAGCTGACATCCAGTCCATACCCAGAATGATATTAATATCTGAAGATTTAAGGGCTATCAAAGACGCAAGGAAAACAAGTCTGTCGACTTGGATCTCATTTCCATAACTTACCCTAGAGGTCTGCCATCTAGACCCAGGGGTAGAGATTTCCATAGTGGATGGCATGTCACAGAATGCAACGTTATGCAAACGAGCATAATTTTCAGATATAAAGGAATGAGAGGCTCCTGTATCGAAAAGGACAGATGCCGGGTGGCAATTAACAAGAAGCGTACCGAGAACGACGTTGGGGTCCTCTTGAGCTTCTTCGGCAGAGATACAGTTGACATGGCCACGTGAAGCGGTGACCGGTTTGGCATGGAACACCTTCCCTGTCGGCTTGCCACGGCCAACAGCTTTAGCAGATTGATTGGGGTTGGTCTGGGGACACTCACGCATATAGTGACCAGATTCCCCACACTTGAAACAAGTCACGGAACTGGTACGTGGAGGAGCATTATTGGATGGACCCCCATAGGGCTTGGCTGGAGCAGACTGTTGAGCAGGGCGAGGCGCCTGGAAAGATGGCCTCGGTGTGAACCTGGGTGGCAGGGCGGTGTTGGGTACCCACACGCGGCGCTTCTGAGGACCAGCACCGGATGAGGAACCCAGGTCACGTCCATGCTTGCGTGTTGCGTCATAGTCAGTCTGACCAGTTTCAGCACTGATGGCTTTGTTGACAAGTTTCGAAAAAGATGTGCACTCATGCAGATGGAGGTCGCGGCGAAGCTCAGGACTAAGGCCCTTACGGAACCTTGCTTGTTTCTTGGCGTCAGTAGAAACTTCCTCAGTTGCATATCGTGCGAGATTACCAAACTCCCTGCTATAGGCATCCACAGAAAGTCGGCCTTGGGTGAAACTGCAAAATTCTTCACGTTTACGGTCCATGAGACCCTCCGGAATGTGATGTTCGCGGAAAGCCTCGCTGAATTCAGCCCAAGTTGTGACATGGCCCGCTGGGCGCATGGCTCCATAATTCTCCCACCATAGACTGGCGGGGCCTTCAAGATGATATGTAGCAAAGGTGACCTTGTCAGCCTCCGCTACCAGCGCGGAACGCAGTTTGTGAGAGATACTGCGAAGCCAGTCATCAGCGTCGAGAGGTTCGACGGAGTGGTGGAACGTGGGTGGATGCAATTTGATAAAATCACTGAGTGACACCACGTTAGCCCTCTGATGGTGTGCTGTATTCTGTTCAATACGCTCCAACAAACGGTTTGTCTCCCGTTTGTTTCTCTCAGCTTCCATCATCACCTCGGCTAGTGAAGGAGGATGAGGCAGATTTTCATTCCTGGCTTCACTGCCTTCGGCCTGCTCTTGGGAAGCAGGGTTGGCGCGCGTGTTGACCATCCTAGGTAAACAAGACAATGATTTAGTCAGAATGATGAAATTCCGACATGGGATACATAATGTAAGAAATAACTCGGAATGCAAGATGATCATCCGTATGACATGGTAGATACAGAAACTGCTTCTTTATTCCATCGTCATACACACCATACAAGGTTTAGTACAAGACCAAACAAAGTACTATTACGGTGAGAAAAGGATTACAGCTCATCGGAGGCATTCCAAGCCCTATACATTATTTTTCTACACCTCCGGAAGGAGTACAAACTAGGTCATAACCCACGAGTCACGCGGGACGATAGATGACACAGCTAGTGCGAACTAGTGATGCTACCCCTAACTCAGACCGATCCGTAGTAGTCCTCATAAAAGTCACCTCCATAGCCTGGAAGCTCAACATGTTCATCCGGAAACAGACGATCTCGCGGAGCTTGTGGACCATAGGGGCTAGGATGAGGCCTTGGACCAACAAACGGTGGCCTGCGGGGACCGCGAGGTGGGGTGATGCCTCCTACATCACGCCAAACCATCACGTCTGGCAGAGCAGATCTCACTGGATAGAGATCGCGCATATCTGAAAATCCAGCTTGCACCGCCGGTGCGAACCGAGTCAAAGTGGCCCAGTGGTCAGCACGGGTATTGAAGAGCTCTAACCTTAAGGCCCGATTTTCACGGTCCTTATCCTCGAGCATCTCAGCAGTGGTGCGAGTCCGTGAATCCTCCTGAGTGGAGTCAGCATAGATAGCCTGGAGATACCCTTGTGCTCCCGGAAGTGATCCTGGCATATACCGGAAGTCAGAGTCCCGAAATAGACCCGATCTGACTCGCATAATGGTCATCATAGAGTAGGCGGCGTCCTGCACAGCCATCTCGATAGTAACCCCGAGTCCATAGGAGCAGTGAAGAGGCTCGGTGGATCCAAGATAAGATGGAAATATCCTGACAGTGCAGAGATACTGGCTTTGATTAAAATCTCGGAATTGCTCTTCGACCGTGTACTCAGGATACCAGCGGTATCCAGCCTCAGTCATTACCCTGACCAACTTAGCAGTATGGCCGGGTACATCTAGGCATCGAGTTAGGAGAACCACTTGATTGAGGTCGCGAGTGGCCATCTGAAAGCATAATCATAATGCAAAGGCATTAGAATTTCTAGCAAAATTTCGGCAGCATAACAGCTGTAAATGCTCAAAAAGGATATTGAGACATTTGACAAAGGATTTCGTACACACTCAACATCATCACATCAAAGTTCTGGAGCCATTCTAACAACACAATGTGGTAGTAGAACTGAACTAGGCTGGTAACCATCAAACTTATAAGGTACTACTGATTAGTAACTCATGATCCTGATAGAGAGAACAGAACCTAATTCCTTAACCCCCGGTGGAAGAATGGACTGACTCAGATCAGAAAGTCATAAGGTATAAGGAGTAAAAAGAGCCTTACGTTCCAACCCACAAACAATTCCCCTACATATAACTAAAGAATTTCTAGACTCAACATCGACCAGTTTGGCTTGGAGAACCTACAGGCAGTCCGGCTCTGATGCCAACGCTGTCAGGACCCCGACTCGATGTCACATCGATCTAGCTGGTAACACCTCATATCACTTTGCGGCCTCACGCACGGTATCCCCACGGGTGTCGCCTTACCTTTGCCCGGGACCGTTTGCGCCTTTTGTCTCACGTATATGATAGTGTCGCTAGCATCCATATGATAAAGAGCCCGGGCTGACATGACTAGTCGTAAACCCAAAGCGGCACAGACTTACAGGGACAGGCATCCATGACCCAGCTTCGAACGTGTCGGTCATCAGCAAGTGGGTCCGGGCTGTAGCACTGGGCTAGCAGGACTCCGGTAAACCGGGCTATAGCGGGCTAACAGGACTCCGGTACTCAAAGCGTGACATTTCCCCGAAGGGACAGACACAGGAACGAAGAAGGACACATGCCGGCCAGCCTAAGTGTTCCAGAGCAGTAGCAAGCTACCATGGCTCAGCGGTAACACTAGGAGACATTTCCCGGTAAGAGAGGCTACTAAAGATAAACAACTAGATAGTCAGATCCCACACATACCAAGCATTTCAATCATACACACAATATGCTCGATATGTGCAAATACAACGAAGCATCACAACATGACTCTACGACACAAGTACTTTATTTAAGGCTCAGGGAGCCATACCTATCATACACACAAAGGTACGGGTCTCACGACCCAACATACAAGTCATACAGTCATACAAGCCAGCAGCGGAAGTAACTTGTCTGAGTACAGACAACTAGTAAAATAAAAGAGGCTTGGACAGCCTACTATACTACGTGGTCCTTCACAAGCTCAGGGTCACCACCTGGGTCCTTAGGCTACTCGTTGATGTCAACGTCTACATAGAACCCATCAGAAGGGGTTGCAGCGTCTTTTGTAAAAATGTAGATTATAGCAACATGAGTACAAAGGTACTCAGCAAGACTTACATCAGATCCTACATACATGCATAGTATCAAGAAGGGTTGGTGGAGTTATTGCAGCAAGCCAGCTTTGACTCTTGGCTAGGCTATCCTACGATACTCCAACTGAAATAGTTTTGCGCACACGAGTCCACTATTCACCACTTCAATACACTACCGAGGATCCACCTCCGTCTTCCTACGGAAGAGCCATCCTCGGCACTCACACTTATCTTGAGGCTTTTAATAGTTTCCATTTACTTGTCTATGAACTGTATAAGCAACCAAGTAGTCCTTTACCGCGGACGCGGCTATTCGAATAGATCATGTTAACCCTGCAGGGGGTACTTCTTCATACACGCTCTCACCACTTACCGTCGTTTACACGACATGTACTCGGCAACCTTCAAGCGGAAGCCCAACGTGGGTGTCGGCCACGACCTACCTAATCACCTAAGCCTCCAGTCCAGGTTTATCGCCTATTCAGGTTCCATCCGCAGGGAGTCCGGCCGAGGTTTCCCATACGGCCCCGAACGATGTGAACAGGGTTCCCGAGATACCTAACGGGTATTCGGTACACCCGGCCACGTACCTACCGCATCACAGCCCACCCCTACGGTCAGCGCTGTCCACGGCCTCCAGTAGGCTACAAACACCAGAAACTACTTGCAACTTCCGGACAGAGAACTAGGGTGAATAAGAAGTCGAGAGGGTCCATTGGTTTCGGGCCCAATGCATGGTAGTAGCTGATTCTTAAATCACACATACAGATCTCAGTGCTTAAGGTCGGCTTCAATGAAACAACCCACCATGTACATCTACATGGCCTCTCATCGATACCTTTACCAAATCGTGTTCACCACACCACTCTCATTACCGACATAATCATTTCACTCTAGCCCATCACCCAGATGAACCAGACCTGACACGACTCTAAGCATAGCAGGCATAGCAAGGTAGGAACAACACATACATATGGCTCAATCAACTCCTACACATGCTAGTGGGTTTCATCTAGTTACTGTGGCAATGACAGGTCATGCAGAGGAAATGGGTTCAACTACCGTAGCACACAGCAGTTTGAATCGCGTTGTCTTAATGCAGTAAAAGAGAGCAGGAGCGAGAACATGGGATTGTATCGATATGATCAAATGGTTGGTTGCTTGCCTGATGGTTCGATGCACGGATACGGTTCTTCGTTAGGGTAATCTGGGTACTCCTCGGGGACAGAACCTGTCGCAAAGGGCATCGATACACAAGCATCACCAAACAATGTGCAACAATATGATGCATGCATGAAACATGGCAACATGAGTGTATTGGGCTAATGCAACTAAGGCCAGGAGGGTTTGAACAAATTTGAATCAAAGATTCAAATTTCAAATTCAAATATGGCCTTTTAAAAGTGCTTTTCCTTGTTCTGCTTGAATCATCAATTTAACTTGTTTGATCATGCATGAAAATAGTACAGATGGATAGATTGGATTTTTCTGATCATTTTTCATATATAATTTGTCCAATTTGGAGTTACAGAATAAAAGTTATGAATTTTTGAAGTTTAATTAATATTCTGGAATTTCCTGATTTAATTTAAATCCAGAAATATAATTATTGCGCCAGCATGACGTCAGCATGACGTCAGTGGTCAACTGTGGCTGGTTGAAGTCAAACCTGACGTGTGGGGGCCACACGTCAGTGACAGGGGGGGTTAAACAGATTTAAATTAATTCTAATTACTAATTAGTGGCGCTGGGGCCCACTGTCAGTGTCAGGGGGGGTTGACTAACAGTAGTTAGCGCTAACCTAACCACCTGGTCGACAGGGCCCACGCGTCAGTGACCCTGGGGGGTCAAACCCCAGGTCGGTCAAGTCAAACCCCACCGGCGACATGACGCCGGCGAGATCCGAGACGGCGCCGAGAGTGCTTTTTGCCATTCCGGCGACCAAATGGACGGCGGAAGGCACCTACGTGTTGCTGAGGTTGAGCCGCGTCTATTGGTGGTGGTGGTTGGGCTCGGGGTGGCCGGAGTTGACGGCGGCGAGCTCGGCTGCGGCGGCCGGAGTTCGGGTGCGGTCGGGATCAGTGTTGCAGGGGGTTTGGGGAGGCGTAGGTGCGTTCTACGTGCTCCTGGTGATGTGTGGAGCACGATGGTGTGCTCGGTTGGGCGCTACGGCGACCGTGGCCACGACGGCGACATCGCCGGCGGCGTGGAGCTCTCGGTCGAGGTGGAGCTAGGGCCTAGAGGTCGGGAGAGACCAGGGAAGAAGGGGGAAACGCTCCGGGGGCTCACCGCAGTTGCAGTGGCGTCGAAGCGGGCTCGGGGACGCGCCGGAGACGACGAATTTGACGGCGACGATGGTCGGAGTCCGAAGAGGGGAACGGCGACGTGGCGGCGATGCAGGGCTTCCGGGGACCCGTGGAGCGGTGGGGAGGAAGAGGGAGTTGTGGCGGAGCTTCTGAGCTTGTCAGGGGAGCGAGGGGTGGTCGGAGACGACTGCTACGGCGAACGGTGGCGACGGTGGTGTTCGGCCGTGTGAGCGAGAGCGCGAGGGAGAGGAAGGAGAGAGCCAGGGAGAGTGAGAGAGAGCAGGGGGGATCGGGACGGGCTGCGGGCGTCGTCCATGCGGCCAGGAGGGCGTCGGCAAGCAGGAGGTGGCCGCGCGGCCGCGCGCACGCGAGCACGCAGCAGCTTCGGGGCGTGGGGAGGAAGACGACGGGGAGCTACAGTGCTGGGCTGGGTCGGTTGCTGGCTGGGCCGGCCGGCTGGCTGGGCCGCACAGGTAAGTCTTCCCCTTTCTTTTCTGTTTTCTGTTTTTATTTAATATATCTGCAACTTTGTTGAATTAAATAAAATACCTAGGCAACTCCAAAAATCACCAAACTACTCCTGGCTCATAGTTGGATTATTTCCAACATGAAACATTTTAGTTTGGAGATATTTGAGCATTTAAATATTTTATATTATTTTAAATGCCCAAATTCAAATAGTTATGATTTAATTCAAAACCCTAGGATGGCCTAGGAAAATGTGCACCACTTTTGGCAGAGGTTCTGGACCAAGACAAAAATGATGGGCATTTTAGAAGGGCATTTCAGGTTCATTGAAATTTATTTTAGTAAACCCTAGTTGGTTTCAGAGGGGACTGGGGGTTCTGTCATCCCCATTTCAAGTTTCTGATGAAAGAGTAAACATGATGCAACACTCTAATGCATGGCTAGCTAGGGTGTGACAGTCTGGTTACGAAATTCTAACGATTCTTCTCGATCATAGTAGCTCTTCCGTCCTCTCCTTTGGGTCATCATGATGAAGTTTGTCGTCCTTTCTTCGGGGTTCCATCGTACTTACGAAAGGATAAAGGGTGGGTATCCCGAGAGAATGGACCTCTGCAGGTTTGACTATCTGGTCGATAACATCGGGGAGGGAGGCGGAAGTAACTCTCGAATTGAAACTTAAGAAAATATCAAGAGCAGAGTAAGGAGGTATCCTGGGAAGTTTCGAGCGGGCAGGCAATCGTTCGATGTCTGATATGTGGCGTGAAAGGGGTTCGAAGCCACGGGAATAAGTATTTGTCTGATACCAGATTGAAGGTGGCTCATGAATTACATACGAGGCCACGCGCGAGGAACAACCTTGGGTACAGGGGGGGTACAGGAGAGTCAGGTTTCGATCCTGTGGAGCTGTGGGTTATGGGCCCACCATGTGGATTAAAAAGTAGGAAGGACAGTGACATCTTGCACGATCATGTAAGCAAGGCATGCCAGAGGATAATCTGTTGGTTATGTCGGCAACAACATCGGTACCAAGGGCGAGGGACGAAGAGAACCATTATCCTGCTCGTTGAACGAGGCGGGCCAATAGGCAAGGTTCTCGTCCATCGGTGGCTACCGAAATGTCATCAACAATAGTAACAGGGTCTTACTGACACGGTCGTACACCAAGGTGTTTACATAAGCAGAAGAATATTACTGCTTAGATCATATAGACCTCAAGAAAGGTTAAACCAAACAATGGAAAGGACATATGATTATCAGATTAATCAGGCGATGGAAAGGAAAAATGTGTCTTAGTCAATAATTCAGGGATATATCCTTCCCAAGGATAAGCAGAGCATGGTATCCGTGGCAGGATATCATGTAGAAAACCCTTTAGGTAAGGGGAGAGAAATTTCATGACACTACCCATACAAAGGTGTTTGGATAATTGATAAGAAAAATTTAGCATTTGCTTTAAATGTTCTTGTTGAAAATCGGAGTATCACAGACATGCTTCGAGATAGCATTGACATGGTCTTCCAGCAAAGGTCGGACTTGGATATACAAAGGATTCACCAGGAACAACTTATAGAATAAGCATTACAATTTCCTTATGGAAGAATGGAAAACCTTGCTGGAAAGGAAACCTTAACACTAGGTCCTCCGACCAGGTGTGCTAGGCATGACATCACCTTACCGATATATAAGGACCAATGTTATAACTCTTGGGGAAAATGTTCCAACCATCATATCTGACCGAGATTCAGATCCGATTGGTGTCAGGATACCTGAGACTCAGGATGTCCGAGAAGAAAAGGCGCAACACAAATCGTTGAAATGGCATTGCAAGCTTCTCGGGAAATGAACTATGGGAGCGGTTTTCTGAAGCAATAGTTCACCATTAAACCAGGGAGAGGACAAGGAGGTGTCTGGTTAACTCAACGGCAGTTCACCGAGATTCCCAAAAGATGGATTTCCACCATTAAGTGAACAAGGAGATAACATTTGTCAGATCAACTGATATAAGGAAGTATGCTCGAGGAAAACATACACAATTAAACATTGGTTGAAATGTGCGCCCGAAATATGGGTTGGGTTGCACGACCAATGTCAGAATGGTGATTCAATCAGCGAAGGACTTAGAATGAACTATCGCCCATTCACTTCAAAGCAATAGGGTTGTTAGAAGTTTTGAATTCACACATCATAGCTCCATTGTCGGTATTCCGGTTGAAAACAATACGGGGACCAAGGAATGAACGAAGATGGCAAGAAGTATTATGATATCAAGAATTATTAAGAGGTGGTGAAATTCTCACCACATTCTTGACAAAAGAGATGGTAATACTTCCGAGGTAAGGAAGATCAACTGCTGGGTAGCAGTGATCTCAAGGTTTACACCAAACACGAACAAGTTGTGTTGAACGGAAGGCAATAAAGTGGTCGATGAGAACAGGAATCATCGAGGGGCAAGGATGGTATTACCCATCATGAATTCAATTGAATTCCTGGAAGAGCTCATAAGGTTGATGATGATCACGACACAATTGTCGAGAGATTTCATGCAGATGTAGTCAATCAGCGACGACATCCAGTCAAAGGAATGATGAAGCAAGAGGTTATTGGAACCACAGTTACGACACGAACTCGAACTCAAGCTTGTTGTTTAGGGCGAAATGATATGACGATGAGGATCGACGTAAGGTTAGTTCATCGTCGAAAATTGTGCTCCGAGAAGAAGGGCCGGGTAACACAGTTAAAATCATCACGATAAAGATATAGCCAAACAGGCTAGGAATGATGGGAAGGAATATTAAACTCATAAGCAACGAAAATTACTTAGGGTTATCGAACCGAAATGTGGAATCGGTGTTCTCGATTGACGACAACCCAGAACCCGAGAAAATTGGAATCAGTGAGAATTAATAGTTGATGAAGAACCCATAATAAGTTATGCAGTTCCATGATATTCTTAATATACCAGAGCTTAATACTCAACAGTAGAGCAAAGTAAAGGTTGGACAGGTGCAATGATCTGCAGAAGACAAGTACTTCAACTTGTCCAAGAAACGGTATTAAAAAGGAGAACATGGCCGGAACCACGATTCCAAAAGGCCGAATCCTAGATATAAGAACTTATACCAAAGAGGGTTTAAGAGGAGCACCCATGATAAGATTAGCATCGTGTCCATGGGCATGAACGCAAGGTTCAAGGTCGACTCCCACTTCTCCAATACACAACTTCTCATTTACTACTCTAAGTTAAGAATGTTTAGAGTTTGAAAGTTTAACTTGCGGAATACCGGAACGTTATGACCCATGAAAACTCTTGGGTTCACACAAATTAAGGAAGGTATACGTTCAACCCATCGGGGCATCTTAGAATCCTATACCAGAATCTTTTAGAAGTAATTAACTCAAGCTCGAAGGCAGAGCATGGTTGAGAAAGCAGACGATACAATTTACCAAAGGCATTATGTATCCGAGAAAAGGCTCACAAGTTTATTGAATATGAAGGGCGTTGTCAGATAAAATCCAACAAAGGATCTGGTGGTCCACAAGGGATCTGACAAGAGCATCGGTACTCAACTAGTGGAAGAAGAATGCAAGGAGATCAAATTATAGAAACAACTGACTAACTCAATTGTCAAATGCAAAGGAATATGATTTCCAAGTCAAGGGAGCAGAAGCAATGCTCTGATTAGGGATGGATAAGTTGAATAGCCTTAGGGTACAACCAACGACAATTGGATTGGTCGAGAACCAATTCCAGTTAAAAGAACGGAAGCTCAGCCGGAAAGGTAATTTATAAGGATCAATGATGATTGCGTGTATTCGCACACATGCTGAATCAATAGGATCAAAATGACGATGCCTAAGGATACTAACGAATATTGCCAATGGAAAGCATCCATAATGCAAGCAGACAAGTATTGCAGAGCAATAAGCTATTAAGGATTTTTGGAGGATCAAATAGTATTTCGAAGACCATTGTGAAACACATGAACAACTGGGGATGAGCGGATACTCGACAAGTGCAAGGATTTATTTGAAGGGGTATTCAGGTGGCAAAGAACTGCTAGGCAGTAGGCACAAAGTATTTCGGAACACTAGAGAAAACTTCGGGGTATCTTGTAATAACAAGATCAATGGGGGATGATCGTATGAATGGCAAGTGTAAGTAGTTATCCATACGAATTTATCGGTGGTCGGGAATAGCAAAAGTGATGGGCACAAATTCTCGAGAGAACATCAGAGAGTATCTTCGGAACCTTCTGATGTAGCAGGCGATCCTCTGCAGTAAGGGGCTCTCCGGGTGGATGCGATCACGAGATCCTAATCTTAGAGTTAGCAAATTCATTTAACCCGAATAGTAGAGAGATCAGAGTCCCAGAGTATTGGTCGAGGAGTAAAAGATCCTACTACCACCCGATGGCGACGTGGGCCCATGGGCCACACAGCCATGTTAGTAAAAGTTTTTCAACGACTAGACTCGACTTCGGCCAAGGAGTTGGAAGGGGGATTCCTACAGGCAGTCGGCTCTGATACCAACTTGTGACGCCCCCGATTCAATCGTACACTAATCATGCACGCAAATGTGTACGATCAAGATCAGGGACTCACGGGAAGATATCACAACACAACTCTACAAATAAAATAAGTCATACAAGCATCATAATACAAGCCAGGGGCCTCGAGGGCTCGAATACAAGTGCTCGATCATAGACGAGTCAGCGGAAGCAACAATATCTGAGTACAGACATAAGTTAAACAAGTTTGCCTTAAGAAGGCTAGCACAAACTGGGATACAGATCGAAAGAGGCGCAGGCCTCCTGCCTGGGATCCTCCTAACTACTCCAGGTCGTCGTCAGCGGGCAGCACGTAGTAGTAGGCACCTCCAGTGTAGTAGGGGTCGTCGTCGACGGTGGCGTCTGGCTCCTGGACTCCAGCATCTGGTTGCGACAACCAGAAAGAAGGAAAGGGGAAAAAGGGGGGAGAAAGCAACCGTGAGTACTCATCCAAAGTACTCGCAAGCAAGGAACTACACTACATATGCATGGGTATATGTGTAAGGAGGCCATATCAGTGGACTGAACTGCAGAATGCCAGAATAAGAGGGGGATAGCTAGTCTTATCGAAGACTACGCTTCTGGTCACCTCCGTCTTGCAGCATGTAGAAGAGAGTAGATGGAAGTCCTCCAAGTAGCATCTCCAAGTAACATCTCCAAGTAGCATCGATAGCATATCCTACCCGGCGATCCTCTCCTCGTCGCCCTGCGGAAAAGCGATCACCGGGTTGTCTGTGGCACTTGGAAGGGTGTGTTTTATTAAGTATCCGGTTCTAGTTGTCATAAGGTCAAGGTACAACTCCAAGTCGTCCTGTTACCGAAGATCACGGCTATTCGAATAGATTAACTTCCCTGCAGGGGTGCACCACATAGCCCAACACGCTCGATCCCATTTGGCCGGACACACTTTCCTGGGTCATGCCCGGCCGCGGAAGATCAACACGTCGCAGCCCCACCTAGGCTCAACAGAGAGGCCAGCACGCCGGTCTAAACCTAAGCGCGCAGGGGTCTGGGCCCATCGCCCTGAGCACACCTGCACGTTGCGTGGGCGGCCGAAAGCAGACCTAGCCTAGTGGCGTTCCAGTCCAATTCGGCGCGCGCCGCTCCGTCGCTGACGTCTGAAGTGCTTCGGCTGATACCACGACGTCGGGATACCCATAACTACTCCCACGTAGATGGTTAGTGCGTATAGGCTCGTAGCCAGACTCAGATCAAATACCAAGATCTCGTTAAGCGTGTTAAGTATCCGCGAACGCCGAACAGGGCCAGGCCCACCTGTCTCCTAGGTGGTCTCAACCTGCCCTGTCGCTCCGCCACAAAGTAACAGTCGGGGGCCGTCGGGAACCCAGGCCCACCTCTACCGGGATGGAGCCACCTGTCCTTTCAGCCCCCTCGTCAGAATCACTGCGGTACTCAATGAGCTGACCCGACTTTAGTCACCATCTGTATAGTATGTATGTATGTATAGTATATACCCGTGATCACCTCCCAAGTGATCACGGCCCGATAGTATAGCAAGGCAGACTGACAAGAATGTAGGGCCAATGATGATAAACTAGCATCCTATACTAAGCATTTAGGATTGCAGGTAAGGTATCAACAGATGTAGCGACAATGTCAGGCTATGCATCAGAATAGGATTAACGAAAGCAGTAACATGCTACACTACTCTAATGCAAGCAGTATAGAGTAGAATAGGCGATATCTGGTGATCAAGGGGGGGGGCTTGCCTGGTTGCTCTGGCAAGAGAGAGGGGTCGTCAACTCCGTAGTCGAACTGGGCAGCAGCAGCGTCGGTCTCGTAGTCTACCGGAGAGAAGAGGGGGAAGAAACAATGAATACCAAGCAAACAAATGCATATCGATGCATGACATGACAAGTAACGATGCTAGGTGTGCCCTAACGCGGTAGTAGGTGATACCGGTCGAAAGGGGGAAACATCCGGGAAAGTATTCCCGGTGTTTCGCGTTTTCGGACTGATGAACCGGAGGGGAAAAGTTGCGAGTTCGATAGGTTAGGGGTGTGTGGCGGACGAACGGACTGCGTATCCGGAATCGTCTCGTCGTTCTGAGCAACTTTCATGTTGAAAATATTTTAATCCGAGTTACGGATTAAAAGATATGATTTTTAAAAGATTTTAACAATTTTGGAATTTAATTATTTATTTAATTAATTCGAAAAAATGTATTTATGATGTCAGCATGATGTCATGCTGACGTCAGCAGTCAACAGGGGTTGACTGAGTCAACCCTGACATGTGGGTCCAGTGGGACCCACCTGTCATTCTCTATTTAAATTAATTAGGGTTTAGGTTAATCTAATTACAGTTTAATTTAACTAATTAGTTAATTAGGTTAATCTAATTATGATTAATTAACTTAATTAATTCCTTAATTAATTAATTAATTTAAGTATTATTTATTTATTTAATAAATATTATTATTATTATTTATTTTTTAATTCCCTTTTTTTTAATTTAAAGTTCTGGGGCGTGGGCCCCGTTTGTCATAGGCCCATAGGGGCCTATCGGGCGCGGGTTAACGGGGATGGAGCGGAGCAGAGCCACAGGGCTCACGGGTGGACCCGGTGAAACGGGGCGGAGCCCCGCTGTGCGGGCATAACCCGCCCAGACAACGCGCCAGAGCTGGCCGCGGGCGCCGGCGGCCAAGGGCACACGAGCGCCGGCCGGAACAGGGCAGCGGGACGGAGGGGACCGGAGCCATGGGCGCGCGTGTGTCGGCGAGCGACAGCGCGGCGTAGGCGGACGGGCGAGGCGCGGTGGCCGCACGCGCAGGCGGCGACGGACGTAGCGGAACGGCGGGGCAGGGCGAGGTGCGTCGGTGCGGGGCGACGGGCGCGGCCAGGGAGTGGCCCGACCGCGGTGAGCGGGGCGACGCGGTCGCGCGGTGACTGGGCCAGGAGAAGGGGAGCTCACAGGGGGGCGTAGGGATCTGGCAGTGGCTCGGGGAGGAGTTGAGGTCGCGTCGGAGAGGACGGCGGGGCAGCTCCGGCGAGGTGTCGAGGAGGTGGCCGTGGCGGTGGTGGGCAGCAGTGTCGAGGGTGCCGGTGTCGGGTGGTGGCGGCGTCCAGGCGGCGGGGCGCGGATCGATCCGGCGGCTTCGGGGTTGGTGGCGGGGCGAGGCGACGGCGGCGATGCGAGGCGGCGCCGAGGACGCGCGCCAGCGTCGAGGAGTGGGGGGGGGGCGCGGTCGCCGGGGAGAGGCGGCGGGGTCGGCGATGGTGGTCGACGCGGGCGTCGGGGTCGAGGGGTGAGCGCCCCCGATCCAGAACGTGGGGAGGGAGTGGGAAACGGGGGAAGTGGGGGTGGGATCGGGCTAGGGTTTCGGTGAGGGGGATAAGGGGAGTGGGGTGGGCCGCCGTCGGTGGGCCGGCTGGGCCGGCGTGGTCGGCTGAGCCAACTGGGCCAAGGGGCCCAGTGGTGGGGGGGGGGGCTTGTGGCCTGCTGGGCCGAAGCCCAGGGGGCAAGGGGGGGTTCTCCTTTTCCTTTTTTTGTCTTGTTTTCTGTTTTCTTTATTATATCTTTATTTCTTTATTTTAGTTGCATTTTAATTTAGTAAAATATACACTTAGTATCTAATTCAGTATTTTGACTTAGTCCATAGTCACAAAAAGTCTAGACCCCAAATAACTTAGTTTGACATTTTATTAATCATAAAAGTTATTCAAATAATCATTTTTACTACTGTTTTATTCATCTCATAGTATTTAAACATTTTATAAATGTGTGGTTTTTCCCCAATAATTATCTATGCAATATTTGGTTCACTCCGAACATTTTTGTTTTAATTTTTGAAAACTTTTATTGTTTTCTTTTATTTAAATTTTGAATTTGTTTCGGTTCCGAACTATCGAGAGTTTATCACAGTAACCGTGGTGACGTGGCATCATTAGCGGGGAATCACTGTAGCTTAATTATCCGGGCGTCACAATTCTCCTCCACTACAAGAAATCTCGTCCCGAGATTTAGGATCGGTTATAAGGGGGAAGGGGTCTGGTTACGAAATTCTAACGATTCTTCTCGATCATAGTAGCTCTTCTCGAAGAGGTCGACCCATTACATTGATGTCTTCCGTCCTCTCCTTCGGGTCATCATGATGAAGTTTGTCGTCCTTTCTTCGGGGTTCCATCGTACTTACGAAAGGATAAAGGGTGGGTATCCCGAGAGAATGGACCTCTGCAGGTTTGACTATCTGGTCGATAACATCGGGGAGGGTGGCGGAAGTAACTCTCGAATTGAAACTTAAGAAAATATCAAGAGCAGAGTAAGGAGGTATCCTGGGAAGTTTCGAGCGGGCAGGCAATCGTTCGATGTCTGATATGTGGCGTGAAAGGGGTTCGAAGCCACGGGAATAAGTATTTGTCTGATACCAGATTGAAGGTGGCTCATGAATTACATACGAGGCCACGCGCGAGGAACAACCTTGGGTACAGGGGGGGTACAGGAGAGTCAGGTTTCGATCCTGTGGAGCTGTGGGTTATGGGCCCACCATGTGGATTAAAAAGTAGGAAGGACAGTGACATCTTGCACGATCATGTAAGCAAGGCATGCCAGAGGATAATCTGTTGGTTATGTCGGCAACAACATCGGTACCAAGGGCGAGGGACGAAGAGAACCATTATCCTGCTCGTTGAACGAGGCGGGCCAATAGGCAAGGTTCTCGTCCATCGGTGGCTACCGAAATGTCATCAACAATAGTAACAGGGTCTTACTGACACGGTCGTACACCAAGGTGTTTACATAAGCAGAAGAATATTACTGCTTAGATCATATAGACCTCAAGAAAGGTTAAACCAAACAATGGAAAGGACATATGATTATCAGATTAATCAGGCGATGGAAAGGAAAAATGTGTCTTAGTCAATAATTCAGGGATATATCCTTCCCAAGGATAAGCAGAGCATGGTATCCGTGGCAGGATATCATGTAGAAAACCCTTTAGGTAAGGGGAGAGAAATTTCATGACACTACCCATACAAAGGTGTTTGGATAATTGATAAGAAAAATTTAGCATTTGCTTTAAATGTTCTTGTTGAAAATCGGAGTATCACAGACATGCTTCGAGATAGCATTGACATGGTCTTCCAGCAAAGGTCGGACTTGGATATACAAAGGATTCACCAGGAACAACTTATAGAATAAGCATTACAATTTCCTTATGGAGAATGGAAAACCTTGCTGGAAAGGAAACCTTAACACTAGGTCCTCCGACCAGGTGTGCTAGGCATGACATCACCTTACCGATATATAAGGACCAATGTTATAACTCTTGGGAAAAATGTTCCAACCATCATATCTGACCGAGATTCAGATCCGATTGGTGTCAGGATACCTGAGACTCAGGATGTCCGAGAAGAAAAGGCGCAACACAAATCGTTGAAATGGCATTGCAAGCTTCTCGGGAAATGAACTATGGGAGCGGTTTTCTGAAGCAATAGTTCACCATTAAACCAGGGAGAGGACAAGGAGGTGTCTGGTGAACTCAACGGCAGTTCACCGAGATTCCCAAAAGATGGATTTCCACCATTAAGTGAACAAGGAGATAACATTTGTCAGATCAACTGATATAAGGAAGTATGCTCGAGGAAAACATACACAATTAAACATTGGTTGAAATGTGCGCCCGAAATATGGGTTGGGTTGCACGACCAATGTCAGAATGGTGATTCAATCAGCGAAGGACT
The DNA here is from genome assembly GCF_018294505.1 of Triticum aestivum. Classification (NCBI taxonomy): domain Eukaryota; kingdom Viridiplantae; phylum Streptophyta; class Magnoliopsida; order Poales; family Poaceae; genus Triticum; species Triticum aestivum. The sequence goes on from NC_057812.1 coordinate 672,450,509, forward strand.
TAGAATGAACTATCGCCCATTCACTTCAAAGCAATAGGGTTGTTAGAAGTTTTGAATTCACACGTCATAGCTCCATTGTCGGTATTCCGGTTGAAAACAATACGGGGACCAAGGAATGAACGAAGATGGCAAGAAGTATTATGATATCAAGAATTATTAAGAGGTGGTGAAATTCTCACCACATTCTTGACAAAAGAGATGGTAATACTTCCGAGGTAAGGAAGATCAACTGCTGGGTAGCAGTGATCTCAAGGTTTACACCAAACACGAACAAGTTGTGTTGAACGGAAGGCAATAAAGTGGTCGATGAGAACAGGAATCATCGAGGGGCAAGGATGGTATTACCCATCATGAATTCAATTGAATTCCTGGAAGAGCTCATAAGGTTGATGATGATCACGACACAATTGTCGAGAGATTTCATGCAGATGTAGTCAATCAGCGACGACATCCAGTCAAAGGAATGATGAAGCAAGAGGTTATTGGAACCACAGTTACGACACGAACTCGAACTCAAGCTTGTTGTTTAGGGCGAAATGATATGACGATGAGGATCGACGTAAGGTTAGTTCATCGTCGAAAATTGTGCTCCGAGAAGAAGGGCCGGGTAACACAGTTAAAATCATCACGATAAAGATATAGCCAAACAGGCTAGGAATGATGGGAAGGAATATTAAACTCATAAGTAACGAAAATTACTTAGGGTTATCGAACCGAAATGTGGAATCGGTGTTCTCGATTGACGACAACCCAGAACCCGAGAAAATTGGAATCAGTGAGAATTAATAGTTGATGAAGAACCCATAATAAGTTATGCAGTTCCATGATATTCTTAATATACCAGAGCTTAATACTCAACAGTAGAGCAAAGTAAAGGTTGGACAGGTGCAATGATCTGCAGAAGACAAGTACTTCAACTTGTCCAAGAAACGGTATTAAAAAGGAGAACATGGCCGGAACCACGATTCCAAAAGGCCGAATCCTAGATATAAGAACTTATACCAAAGAGGGTTTAAGAGGAGCACCCATGATAAGATTAGCATCGTGTCCATGGGCATGAACGCAAGGTTCAAGGTCGACTCCCACTTCTCCAATACACAACTTCTCATTTACTACTCTAAGTTAAGAATGTTTAGAGTTTGAAAGTTTAACTTGCGGAATACCGGAACGTTATGACCCATGAAAACTCTTGGGTTCACACAAATTAAGGAAGGTATACGTTCAACCCATCGGGGCATCTTAGAATCCTATACCAGAATCTTTTAGAAGTAATTAACTCAAGCTCGAAGGCAGAGCATGGTTGAGAAAGCAGACGATACAATTTACCAAAGGCATTATGTATCCGAGAAAAGGCTCACAAGTTTATTGAATATGAAGGGCGTTGTCAGATAAAATCCAACAAAGGATCTGGTGGTCCACAAGGGATCTGACAAGAGCATCGGTACTCAACTAGTGGAAGAAGAATGCAAGGAGATCAAATTATAGAAACAACTGACTAACTCAATTGTCAAATGCAAAGGAATATGATTTCCAAGTCAAGGGAGCAGAAGCAATGCTCTGATTAGGGATGGATAAGTTGAATAGCCTTAGGGTACAACCAACGACAATTGGATTGGTCGAGAACCAATTCCAGTTAAAAGAACGGAAGCTCAGCCGGAAAGGTAATTTATAAGGATCAATGATGATTGCGTGTATTCGCACACATGCTGAATCAATAGGATCAAAATGACGATGCCTAAGGATACTAACGAATATTGCCAATGGAAAGCATCCATAATGCAAGCAGACAAGTATTGCAGAGCAATAAGCTATTAAGGATTTTTGGAGGATCAAATAGTATTTCGAAGACCATTGTGAAACACATGAACAACTGGGGATGAGCGGATACTCGACAAGTGCAAGGATTTATTTGAAGGGGTATTCAGGTGGCAAAGAACTGCTAGGCAGTAGGCACAAAGTATTTCGGAACACTAGAGAAAACTTCGGGGTATCTTGTAATAACAAGATCAATGGGGGATGATCGTATGAATGGCAAGTGTAAGTAGTTATCCATACGAATTTATCGGTGGTCGGGAATAGCAAAAGTGATGGGCACAAATTCTCGAGAGAACATCAGAGAGTATCTTCGGAACCTTCTGATGTAGCAGGCGATCCTCTGCAGTAAGGGGCTCTCCGGGTGGATGCGATCACGAGATCCTAATCTTAGAGTTAGCAAATTCATTTAACCCGAATAGTAGAGAGATCAGAGTCCCAGAGTATTGGTCGAGGAGTAAAAGATCCTACTACCACCCGATGGCGACGTGGGCCCATGGGCCACACAGCCATGTTAGTAAAAGTTTTTCAACGACTAGACTCGACTTCGGCCAAGGAGTTGGAAAGGGGGATTCCTACAGGCAGTCGGCTCTGATACCAACTTGTGACGCCCCCGATTCAATCGTACACTAATCATGCACGCAAATGTGTACGATCAAGATCAGGGACTCACGGGAAGATATCACAACACAACTCTACAAATAAAATAAGTCATACAAGCATCATAATACAAGCCAGGGGCCTCGAGGGCTCGAATACAAGTGCTCGATCATAGACGAGTCAGCGGAAGCAACAATATCTGAGTACAGACATAAGTTAAACAAGTTTGCCTTAAGAAGGCTAGCACAAACTGGGATACAGATCGAAAGAGGCGCAGGCCTCCTGCCTGGGATCCTCCTAAACTACTCCAGGTCGTCGTCAGCGGGCAGCACGTAGTAGTAGGCACCTCCAGTGTAGTAGGGGTCGTCGTCGACGGTGGCGTCTGGCTCCTGGACTCCAGCATCTGGTTGCGACAACCAGAAAGAAAGGAAAGGGGAGAAAGGGGGGAGAAAGCAACCGTGAGTACTCATCCAAAGTACTCGCAAGCAAGGAACTACACTACATATGCATGGGTATATGTGTAAGGAGGCCATATCAGTGGACTGAACTGCAGAATGCCAGAATAAGAGGGGGATAGCTAGTCTTATCGAAGACTACGCTTCTGGTCACCTTCGTCTTGCAACAGGCAGAAGAGGGTAGGTCGACGTCCTCCATGTAGCATCTCCAAGTAACATCTCATAGCATAATCCTACCCGGCGATCCTCTCCTCGTCGCCCTGCGGAAAAGCGATCACCGGGTTGTCTGTGGAACTTGGAAGGGTGTGTTTTATTAAGTATCCGGTTCTAGTTGTCATAAGGTCAAGGTACAACTCCAAGTCGTCCTGTTACCGAAGATCACGGCTATTCGAATAGATTAACTTCCCTGCAGGGGTGCACCACATAGCCCAACACGCTCGATCCCATTTGGCCGGACACACTTTCCTGGGTCATGCCCGGCCTCGGAAGATCAACACGTCGCAGCCCCACCTAGGCTCAACAGAGAGGCCAGCACGCCGGTCTAAACCTAAGCGCACAGGGGTCTGGGCCCATCGCCCATAGCACACCTGCACGTTGCGTACGCGGCCGAAAGCAGACCTAGCCTAGTGGCGTTCCAGTCCAATTCGGCGCGCGCCGCTCCGTCGCTGACGTCTGAAGTGCTTCGGCTGATACCACGACGTCGGGATACCCATAACTACTCCCACGTAGATGGTTAGTGCGTATAGGCTCGTAGCCAGACTCAGATCAAATACCAAGATCTCGTTAAGCGTGTTAAGTGTCCGCGAACGCCGAACAGGGCCAGGCCCACCTCTCTCCTAGGCGGTCTCAACCTGCCCTGTCGCTCCGCCACAAAGTAACAGTCGAGGGCCGTCGGGAACCCAGGCCCACCTCTACCGGGGTGGAGCCACCTGTCCTTTCAGCCCCCTCGTCAGAATCACTTGCGGGTACTCAATGAGCTGACCCGACTTTAGTCACCATCTGTATAGTATGTATGTATGTATAGTATATACCCGTGATCACCTCCCAAGTGATCACAGCCCGATAGTATAGCAAGGCAGACTGACAAGAATGTAGGGCCAATGATGATAAACTAGCATCCTATACTAAGCATATAGGATTGCAGGTAAGGTATCAACAGATGTAGCGACAATGTCAGGCTATGCATCAGAATAGGATTAACGAAAGCAGTAACATGCTACACTACTCTAATGCAAGCAGTATAGAGTAGAATAGGCGATATCTGGTGATAAAGGGGGGGGCTTGCCTGGTTGCTCTAGCAAGAGAGAGGGGTCGTCAACTCCGTAGTCGAACTGGGCAGCAGCAGCGTCGGTCTCGTAGTCTATCGGAGAGAAGAGGGGGAAGAAACAATGAATACCATGCAAACAAATGCATATTGATGCATGACATGACAAGTAACGATGCTAGGTGCGCCCAATCGCGGTAGTAGGTGATACCGACGAAAGGGGGAAACATCCGGGAAAGTATTCCCGGTGTTTCGCGTTTTCGAACTGATGAACCGGAGGGGAAAAGTTGCGAGTTCGATAGGTTAGGGGTGTGTGGCGGACGAACGGACTGCGTATCCGGAATCGTCTCGTCGTTCTGAGCAACTTTCATGTTGAAAATATTTTAATCCGAGTTACGGATTAAAAGATATGATTTTTAAAAGATTTTAACAATTTTGGAATTTAATTATTTATTTAATTAATTCGAAAAAATGTATTTATGACGTCAGCATGATGTCATGCTGACGTCAGCAGTCAACAGGGGTTGACTGAGTCAACCCTGACATGTGGGTCCAGTGGGACCCACCTGTCATTCTCTATTTAAATTAATTAGGGTTTAGGTTAATCTAATTACAGTTTAATTTAACTAATTAGTTAATTAGGTTAATCTAATTATGATTAATTAACTTAATTAATTCCTTAATTAATTAATTAATTTAAGTATTATTTATTTATTTAATAAATATTATTATTATTATTATTATTTTAATTCCTTTTTTTTGTAAGTTCTGGGGCGTGGGCCCCGTTTGTCATAGGCCCATAGGGGCCTATCGGGCGCGGGTTAACGGGGATGGAGCGGAGCAGAGCCACAGGGCTCGCGGGTGGACCCGGCGAAACGGGGCGGAGCCCCGCTGTGCGGGCATAACCCGCCCAGACAACGCGCCAGAGCTGGCCGCGGGCGCCGGCGGCCAAGGGCACACGAGCGCCGGCCGGAACAGGGCAGCGGGACGGAGGGGACCGGAGCCATGGGCGCGCGTGTGTCGGCGAGCGACAGCGCGGCGTAGGCGGACGGGCGAGGCGCGGTGGCCGCACGCGCAGGCGGCGACGGACGTAGCGGAACGGCGGGGCAGGGAGAGGTGCGTCGGTGCGGGGCGACGGGCGCGGCCAGGGAGTGGCCCGACCGCGGTGAGCGGGGCGACGCGGTCGCGCGGTGACTGGGCCAGGAGAAGGGGAGCTCACAGGGGGGGCGTAGGGATCTGGCAGTGGCTCGGGGAGGAGTTGAGGTCGCGTCGGAGAGGACGGCGGGGCAGCTCCGGCGAGGTGTCGAGGAGGTGGCCGTGGCGGTGGTGGGCAGCAGTGTCGAGGGTGCCGGTGTCGGGTGGTGGCGGCGTCCAGGCGGCGGGGCGCGGATCGATCCGGCGGCTTCGGGGTTGGTGGCGGGGCGAGGCGACGGCGGCGATGCGAGGCGGCGCCGAGGACGCGCGCCAGCGTCGAGGAGTGGGGGGGGGCGCGGTCGCCGGGGAGAGGCGGCGGGGTCGGCGATGGTGGTCGACGCGGGCGTCGGGGTCGAGGGGTGAGCGCCCCCGATCCAGAACGTGGGGAGGGAGTGGGAAACGGGGGAAGTGGGGGGTGGGATCGGGCTAGGGTTTCGGTGAGGGGGATAAGGGGAGTGGGGTGGGCCGCCGTCGGTGGGCCGGCTGGGCCGGCGTGGTCGGCTGAGCCAACTGGGCCAAGGGGCCCAGTGGTGGGGGGGGGGGGGGCTTGTGGCCTGCTGGGCCGAAGCCCAGGGGGCAAGGGGGGTTCTCCTTTTCCCTTTTTTGTCTTGTTTTCTGTTTTCTTTATTATATCTTTATTTCTTTATTTTAGTTGCATTTTAATTTAGTAAAATATACACTTAGTATCTAATTCAGTATTTTGACTTAGTCCATAGTCACAAAAAGTCTAGACCCCAAATAACTTAGTTTGACATTTTATTAATCATAAAAGTTATTCAAATAATCATTTTTACTACTGTTTTATTCATCTCATAGTATTTAAACATTTTATAAATGTGTGGTTTTTCCCCAATAATTATCTATGCAATATTTGGTTCACTCCGAACATTTTCGTTTTAATTTTTGAAAACTTTTATTGTTTTCTTTTATTTAAATTTTGAATTTGTTTCGGTTCCGAACTATCGAGAGTTTATCACAGTAACCGTGGTGACGTGGCATCATTAGCGGGGAATCACTGTAGCTTAATTATCCGGGCGTCACACTCATAGCTCAAAATAATCAGTAAATGCATGAAAAATAACAAATGAAGTCAGAAAGGGTTGAAAATTGATGATGTGGCTTTGAATGGTGCATTTTGAACACAGAAAAAAGTATGGAGTTCAAATAAGTTCAAAAAAAATGAAATCCCTTTGAAGAGACGAGTTTCCGTATGAAACCCTTATACTTCGAAAGAGATTGTCCGTTTTGTACACGAAGTGCATCCAGTTTTTGTCGTAAGACTCTCTACTTTCTTGCACATGCTATGTGGATGAAATGATGATACCATGCCAACTATCAACCTTTTCAGAGTTCATTTGTAGTGCTTTTCAATTTCAAGGTCTTATAGCTCAAAATAATCAGTAAATGCATGAAAAATAACAGATGGAGTCAGAAAGAGTTCAAAATTGATGATGTGGCTTTTTAATGGTGCATTTTGAACACAGAAAAAGTATGGAGTTCAAATAAGTTCAAAAATATGAAATCCCTTTGTAACAGACGAGTTTCTGTATGAAACCCTGATACTTCGAAAAAGATTGTCTGTTCTAGACATGATGTGCATCCAGTTTTTGCCGTAAGCCTCTCTACTTTCTTGCACATGCTATGTGGGTGAGATGATGATACCATGCCAACTTTCAACCTTTTCAGAGTTCATTTGTAGTGCTTTTCAATTTCAGGGTCTTATAGCTCAAAATAATCAGTAAATGCATGAAAAATAACAAATGAAGTCACAAAGGGTTGAAAATTTATGATGTGGCTTTGAATGGTGCGTTTTGAATACATAAAAAGTATGGAGTTCAAATAAGTTCAAAAAAATGAAATCTCTTTGTAACAGAGGAGTTTCCGTATGAAACCATGATAATTCGAAAGAGATTGTCCGTTTTGTACACGAAATGCATCCAGTTTTTGCCGTAAGCCTCTCTACTTTCTTGCACATGCTATGTGGGTGAAATGATGATACCATGCCAACTATCTACCTTTTCAAAGTTCATTTCTTGTGCTTTTCAATTTCAGGGTCTTATAGCTCGAAATAATCAGTAAATGCATGAAAAATAACAAATGAAGTCAGAAAGGGTTGAAAATTGATGATGTGGCTTTGAATGGTGCATTTTGAACACAGAAAAAGAATGAAGTTCAAATAAGTTCAAAAAAATGAAATCCCTTTATAACAGACGAGTTTTCGTATGAAACTCTGATACTTCGAAAGAGAATGTCCGTTTTGTACACGAAGTGCATCCAGTTTTTGCAGTAAGCCTCTCTACTTTCTTGCACATGCTATATTGGTGAAATGATGATACCATGCCAACTTTCAACCTTTTGAGAGTACATTTGTAGTGCTTTTCAATTTCAGGGTCTTATAGCTCAAAATAATCAGTAAATGCATGAAAAATAACAAATGAAGTCAGAAAGGGTTGAAAATTGATGATGTGGCTTTGAATGGTGCATTTTGAACACAGAAAAAGTATGGAGTTCAAATAAGTTCAAAAAATGAAATCCCTTTGTAATAGACAAGTTTCCGTATGAAACCCTGATACTTCGAAAGAGATTATCCGTTTTGTACTCGAAGTGCATCCAGTTTTTGCCGTAAGCCTCTCTACTTTCTTGCACATGCTACATTGGTGAAATGATGATACCATGCCAACATTCAACCTTTTCAGAGTTCATTTGTAGTGCTTTTCAATTTCAGGGCCTTATAGCTCAAAATAATCAGTAAATGCATGAAAAATAACAAATGAAGCCAGAAAGGGTTGAAAATTGATGATGTGGCTTTGAATGGTGCATTTTGAACATAGAAAAAAGTATGGAGTTCAAATAAGTTCAAAAAAATGAAATCCCTTTGAACTGACGAGTTTCCGTATGAAACCCTGATACTTCGAAAGAGATTGTCCGTTTTGTACACAAAGTGCATCTAATTTTTGTCGTCAGCCTCTCTACTTTCTTGCACATGCTATGTGGGTGAAATGATGATACCATGCCAACTATCTACCTTTTCAAAGTTCATTTCTTGTGCTTTTCAATTTCAGGGTCTTATAGCTCGAAATAATCAGTAAATGCATGAAAAATAACAAATGAAGTCAGATAGGGTTGAAAATTGATGAGTGGCTTTGAATGGTGCATTTTGAACATAGAAAAAGAATGGAGTTCAAATAAGTTCAAAAAAATGAAATCCCTTTATAACAGACGAGTTTCCGTATGAAACCCTGATACTTCGCAAGAGATTGTCCGTTTTGTACACGAAGTGCATCTAGTTTTTGCCGTAAGCCTCTCTACTTTCTTGCACATGCTATATTGGTGAAATGATGATACCATACCAACTATCAACCTTTTCAGAGTTCAGTTGTAGTGCTTTTCAATTTCAGGGTCTTATAGCTCAAAATAATCAGCAACTGCATGAAAAATAACAAATGAAGTCAGAAAGAGTTGAAAATTGATGATGTGGCTTTGAATGGTGCAGTTTGAACACAGAAAAAGTATGGAGTTCAAATAAGTTCAAAAAAATGAAATCCCTTTGTAACAGACGAGTTTCCGTATGAAACCCTGATACTTCGAAAGAGATTGTCCGTTTTGTACATGAAGTGCATCCAGTTTTTGTCGTAAGCCTCTCTACTTTCTTACACATGTTATGTGGGTGAAATGATGATACCATGCCAAATTTTAACCTTTTCAGAGTTCATTTCTAGTGCTTTTCAATTTCAGGGTCTTATAGCTCAAAATAATCAGTAAATGCATAATATATACGAATTTCAGGGTCTTTCATCAAAAAGAGTTATCATAAAATAATATAAATAAGTAATTTGAAACAAAATAATATAAACTTTAATAAAATATATAAGTAGAAACAAAATAAAATGAAATAAAATAGAATTTAATAACATAAATAATACTTATGAAACTAAAATTATCAAAGTATTTTCTGTTCAAAACATTATAAGCAACCTCTAAAATTTATGAAACTAAAATTATATAAAATGGATGCAACTAAAATTATCAAAGTATTTTCTGTTCAAAATCATTAAAAGGAAAAGGAATTTTCATAAAGAACTTTTTTTGTTAGAAACTTTAATAGCAAAAAGAATTACCATAAAATAAAATAAATAAGTAATTAGAAACAAAATAAAATAAATAAATATTTTTTGTAAGTAGAAACAAAAAAATAAAGCAAAAAAGTAAAAAATGGGAAAAAAATTGCCACCTACTGGGCCACCACGGCCTGAATACGACTAGAAACCCATCAATGGGCCAGGATTCAGGCCCACAAACGGGCCAGTAGGCCCATCAGGCATAGCTGTCAGAATTAGGCCCGTAAGCCTGCAATGGAGAGGAGCTCGAGAGGGGTGTGGTAGTGATACATCCATTTTGCATCATGCTTTTGCATCAATATTTATTGCATTATGAGCTGTTATTACACATTATGTCACAATAATTATGCCTAATCTCTCTTATTTTGCAAGGTTTACATAAAGAGGGAGAACGCCGGCAGCTGGCAGTCTCGGCTAGAAAAGGAGCAAATATTAGAGACCTATTCTGCACAGCTCCGAAAGGCCTGAAACTTCACGGATGATGTTTTCCAAATATATAAAAAATATTGAGCGCAGGAACCTCACCAAGGGGCCACACCCTTCCCACAAGGGTGGGGGGCGCGCCCTACCCCCTAGGCGCGCCCCCTACCTCGTGGACTCCCTGGTGGCCCTCCGGTGGCCATCTTCTACTATATGGAGTCTTTCGATGGAAAAAAATGTAATAAGCCATCTTCTCGGACGAAACTCCGCCGCCACGAGGCGGAACCTTGGCGGAACCAATCTAGGGCTCTGGCGGAGCTGTTCTGCCAGGGAAACTTCCCTCCCGGAGGGGGAAATCATCGCCATCATCATCACCAACGCTCCTCTCATCGGGAAGGGAAATCTCCATCAACATCTTCATCAGCACCATCTCATCTCAAAACCCTAGTTTATCTCTTGTATCCAATTCTTGTCTCCAAGTCCGGGATTGGTGCTAGTAGGTTGCTAGTAGTGTTAATTACTCCTTGTAGTTGATGCTAGTTGGTTTAATTGGTGGAAGATCATATGTTCAGATCCTATATGCATATCAATACCCATCTGATTGTGAACATGTTTATGATTTGTGAGTAGTTACTTTTGTTCCTGAGGACATGGGAGAAGTCTTGCTATTAGTAGTCATGTGAATTTGGTATTCGTTCGATATTTTGATGAGATGTATGTTGTCTCTCCTCTAGTGGTGTTATGTGAACATCGACTACATGACACTTCACCATTATTTGGGCCTAGAGGAAGACATTGGGAAGTAATAAGTAGATGATGGGTTGCTAGAGTGTAACGCCCCGAGAATCATGCTACAGTAATCCCCTTCTAATGCTGCACTGTCATCATTGTCACTGTTGCTAATCTCACTTTCATTCTATCCCAGTCCAAATCTCAATTTCAAATTATATTCAAAAATTCTTATTTGTCAAACCTGAAAACTAAAATGTTCAAAGTGTGGCAAATAATCTCTAGATATTTGTCATGTGGAAGCCAACATTTTTGGAATTCCCAAATTGCCCCTGGATTATCTTTTGGTGGTCCAGCAACTTTTATCTTTCCTTATTTAATTTCTAAAAATACCTAGTCACTTACAAATACCTTGAAACATTTTTTTGGCAGTTTCATAATTCGCAAAGTATTTATGTGGCCTAGTCCCACATTTTACAAAATCCTTTTTGGCAGCCCGAATATTACCATGTTCTTTTTAAAAAAAAGAGAGAGAGAGAGAACAACCCCCCCCCCTGGACCCAACCCGCCTGGACCGGCCCACCTAACCTACCCGAGCCAGCCCAGAGCCCCCTGCCTCCCTGGGCTTTAGCCCATTACACTGGCCGGCCCACCTTACCCCGGGTCGCCTTCCCTGTTCGACCGACCCCGTCGCTACAGGGGCGCGGTCGCCCCGGACCGCCTCGCCGTCGACGACGAGGGGGAGGATAAGGCCTCCACGCCCCCGACGCCTCGGTCCTCTCCCCTGCGCCCCACTCACTCCCCTGCTCTCCTCTGTCGCCCACTCCCCTCTGGGTTCTCCCCAGATCCCCTTTCCTCCACCTCCACGACGCGGTCGCCGCCGTGCCTCGCCCGTCCCCGCGGCCACCGAACCCCGTTCGCCTCACCGCCGTGTCCCTCGTCTCCGTCAACGTCGTCTGCTTCGTCTCCATCCACGAACGGGAGTCGGGGAGCTCCACAATGCGCGGATCGAGCCACCCCCTTCCGCCTCGGCCGCCGTTGATCTCCTCCAACTCCGGCCACCCTCTGCTGCTCCTAATCTGTCACCGGCTTTCCTTAGCCACTCGGTGAGCTCCTCCCCCTCTCCCTTCTCTCACGTAGGCCGCCCCCTTCTCTAGCTCGCTCGCCGCAACCGCCGTAGCTCACCGTCGCCCTGCTCCATCACCGTCGTGGCCACCGCTGCCGTGGCCCCCGTCCGAGCCCTCCATCGTGCTCCTGGTGTTCCCAGGAGCCCGACCAGCCCTTCCTCTCGCCCTCTCGTGCCCCCTAGCCCATTCCCGACGTGACTCCGAACGCCTCCGCCGCCCGTGCTCGCCGCCGATGGTTATTCCGGCCGTCCCCGGGAGAGCCACCACCACCACCCGACACGGCGTCGTGTGCGCGTTCGAAAGATGCTAACCGCACGCGAAACGGCCGCCCCTAGCGCGTTTCCGACGAGGCCCGAGCGGCTCCGCCGCGTTCTAACGTCGCCGGCGGCGAGACGCCGGCCGCCGCCGACGTGGCTGGGCGGGCCCGACCCCTGGCTCACTGCCAGTGGGCCTTAGGGGCCACGTTGACTGGGTTGACCCAGTCAACACGCTGACATGGCGGTACAGTGACACTGACGAACCGGCCCCACCGCTTAAATAATAACTAAAATGATTTTTATAATTAAAAGTAATTAGTTTAGCTAATTAGCCACTAACATGTGGGGCCCATCAGCTAATTAACCTTAGTTTAAGTTAAAATAAGCTCTGTTAAGTAACAGAGGCTGACAGGTGGGTCCCCCGTGTCAGTTTTGACCAGTCAACCGGACTGTTGACTGCTGACGTCACTCCTACGTCATGCTGACATCATATTCCTTTTCTGTTAATATAAATAATTCCAGAATATGTTTAAAACTTAGAAAATTCATATAAAATAATCTATAACTCGGATGAAAATGTTTTCTATATGAAAGTTGCTCAGAAAAATCCAACGAATCCGAATACGCGGTCCGTTCATCTGTAACATGCCCCTAGCATGCTGAACTTGGGACATTCCCCCTCCGGTCATCTGTCTGACACCGGTCCGGAACCGGGAAAACATTCCCGGTTGAATTCCCCCTTCACCTATATCGTGTAGCCATACGTTAGGTCACTCCCGGCACCACATATTGCCACGTTATGCTTTGTGATGCTTGTTTGCTTTATATTTACTGTTTCTTCCCCCTCTTCTCTCCGGTAGACCCCAAGACCGATGCCGATGCCCCTGTGATCGACTACATCGACGACGACCCCTCCTTGCCAGATCAACCAGGCAAGCCCCCCCCCTTTGATCATCCCGATATCGCCCATTCCATTCTCTCATGCTTGCATTAGATTTTGCTATTGTTATTGTTTGCTCCTATTCTGATGCATAGCCTTCTTTTGTAACCTGCTTATTGTTACCTTACCGGCTTATCCTAAACTGCTTAGTATAGGTTGGTTAGTGATCCATCAGTGACCCCCACCTTGTCCTTGTTGCCCCTGCTTCATCATTGAAGACCCGATCAACGGGATTGAAGACTAGGCCCCGGCACCGCACATCACTTTCCCCTAGTTGCTCGACGCTGCTGGGTTACTATCGAGTGCCGAGGGTGAGACCTCTACAACACTTCTGATGTTAACCTGTAGTGTAGCTATTCGGTCGTGGTCATCAAGGGTGATTTCCTCTTTAACCACTTCCGATACGACTCTGTCGTGCAACCCCTCAAGTGTGAACCTCGAGGGTGATTCCTCTACGTTCACCTTGATGATTACATTGAGTGGAAACCACCGAGGGTGATTCCTTGGGTTTTCCTCTTGATGTTTGGACACACGGATACTTGGACTTTACAACTGTTACTTGGAAAGTGATGTGGAGACGGGTTGACCTGGAAGGTGCCCGTGAGATAATTACGAGGCGTGGCCGGGCATTCTTAGCCCTTGCCACAAGTCCTCGAGACGGGGCAACGGGGTCACCTCTTTCGTGAGTCTCTGCTTGTTACCGCGCGTTCCTAATCCACTACGATTTGGATATTTGATCCGAGGGGCCTCTGGCCTGATAGCACTAACCATCACGTGGGCATAGTATGGGCGTTCTGCGTCGTGTACATCAGCCGAAGCTTAATAGACGTCAGCGACGGAGCGGCGCGCGCCGGGTTGGACTGGTAAGCTCCTGCCTTTTTAGGGAGGTAGCTAGGTCTGCTCACCGGCCGCCCACGCAACGTGCAGGAGTTCCCGGGGAGATGGCCCATGACCCCTGGGGGCATAGGTTTAGTCCGGCGTGCTGGCCTCTCTATTAAGCCTAGGTCGGGTTGCGGCGTATTGTTTGGCCGAGGCCGGGCATGACCCTGGAAAGTGTGTCCGGCCGGAGTCAATCGAGCGTGGTGGGTAAGTTGGTGCACCCCTGCAGGGAAGAACTAATCTATGCATAGCCTGTCCTACGGTAACGGACACTTGGAGTTGTATCCCGATCGATACAACTAGAACTGGATACTTGTGATGAGAACTGGATGGTGATGAGGATTTGATTGTGATGATAACTGGATAGTATGGCTCTGGGATTGCTTTCTCGCAGGGAGTCGAGAAAGGATCTCTGGCCGAGGTTGATAACACTACTACCACTTTACTTTATGCTACTCTACTCCCTCTTGTTTGCTGCAAGATGGTGGTTTCCAGAAGAAGCTAGTCTTCGATAGGACTAGGTCTTCTCTCTATTCTGGCATTTCTGCAGCCCAGTCCACATATACAACCCCTCTTTGATAATGTTGCATCTGTAGTGTAGATCCTTGCTTGCGAGTACTTTGGATGAGTACTCACGGTTGCTTTGTTCCCCCTTTTCCACCTTCTTTCTTCTTTCTGGTTGTTGCAACCAGATGGTGGAGTCCAGGAGCCAGATGCCGCCTTTGACGACTGCTGCTACCCCGAGGGTGCCTACTACCACGTGACGGACGCCGACGACCAAGAGTAGTTAGGAGGCTCCCAGGCAGGAGGCCTTGCCTTTTCGATCGATGTTGCTTTTGTGCTAGCCTTCTTAAGGCAATCTTGTTTAACTCATGTCTGTACTCAGATATTGTTGCTTCCGCTGACTCGTTTGTATTCAAGCTGATGTATTCGAGCCCTCGAGGCCCCTGGCTTGTAATATAAAGCTTGCATTATTTTAAATTGCGTCTAGAGTTGTGTTGTGATATCTTCCCGTGAGTCCTTGATCTTGATCGTACACATTTGCGTGTATGATTAGTGTACGATTGAATCGAGGGCGTCACAAGTTGGTATCAGAGCCAACTGCCTGTAGGTAGCCCCCTTTCCAACTCCTTGGCCGAAGTTGAGTCTAGTCACTGAAAACTTTTACTAACATTGGCTGTGTGGCTTACGGGCCCACGTCGCCATTGGGTGGTAATAGCATCTTTTACTCCTCGTCTATACTCTGGGACTCTGATCTCTCGTCTATTCGGGTTAAACATTTTACTAACTCTGACATTAGGCTCTCGTACCCACTTCCTCCCGGAGAGCCCCGGCATTATCAATGATTGCTTGCTTCGCCAGAAGATTCTACGGATACTCCTCGATGTTTCTCGAGACCCTGTACCAACTGCCTTGCAGTTCCTGACCACCGATAATCCCCCTGAATAACATCCTTGCCGCTTGTACCTTCATCCCTACTTGCTCCTGTTATTACAAGATACCACTAGTACTCTCCGTTGTTCCGAGAATCCTTTGTGCCTTCTCCTTTGCAGCTTCTTTTCGAACTGCGGATAATTCACTTAACCGGGGTTCGTTCATCCCCAGTTGTTCATTTGCTTTCCAAAATACCTGAAAAGGCTATCTGATCTTTCAAATTCCTCTGCAGCCTATTGCTCTTGATTCTCCTTGCCTACTTGCATTAGGATTAATTCCATATGTCTAGCAATATTCTTTAGAATTTTTTGTGATTTTCATTCTGTTCCTATGGAAACATCGTGTGTGCGATTACTCACAATCATCAATTAATCTTTCGAAATTTTCTTTCCGGCTCAGACATCCTTCCAGATATGAGCTAGTTCTTGCCCAATCCAGATTTGATCGGGTACACCTCTAAGTCTATTCAACTTACTCATCTTTTGATCAGAGCCTCTGCTTCTGATCCTTCGTCTTGAAATCATAATTTCCTTTGTATCCAAGCATCGAATCATTCAGACGTTTCTATAAGCCGATGCCTTTGCATCCCCTTCTTCATCTGATTGATTACCGATACTCACATCAACTCTGTCGTGAATCGCCAGATCCAGTGCTGGGTTGTTATCCAACAATGTCCTTCACATCCATAGTCTTGTGAGTTTTCCCTTGATACATAATACCTTCGGTAAATTGTATCATCTGCTTTGACTCCGATACTCTGCTTTTGAACACGTATCTTTTGCTTGGTTGATGGTTGTATAGATTCGTAGAAATGCCCCGATGGGTTGAACTTATGCCTTCCGTAATCCGAGTGAACCCGAGAGTTCTCACGAGTCTTACTCTTCTGGTACTTCGCCAGATAAATCCTCTGCACTACAATTTCTTCGAAAAACGAGGAGTGGATGAAAGGTTATGCATTGAAGAAGTGGGAGTCAACCTTGAACTTTGTGTTCATGCCCATGGACCTAATGTGGATCTTATCATGGAAGCTTCTTGTGATATAATAATCCCCTTATTATTAGTTCTTACGGTATCTATGTTTGGTCCTTTGCAACCGTGGTTCGGACCATGATTGTTCGTACTGCAGATCAGTGCATCTCCGCAACCTCTATTTTTGATCTTCCTTCGAGTGTTACCCTCCGGTATCTCGAGAATAACAAAGAACTGTGTTGCTTCATATGAGTCTTCATCTAGTATTACTCCTCAGCGATTTCAGATTTCCCTGGGTTCCGAGTACTGGTCACTCGAGAACACCATAAGTGAATTGATTCCGCACTTTGATTCAATAACTCTAAGTCATTTTTGTTGCTTACGAGTTTAATAATCCTTCAAGTCAGTCCTAGCCTGATCGGCTATATCATTATCGTACTAAAATTTTTACCTGTGCTATCTGGTCCTTCTTCCCAGAGCACAATTTCCGACAATGAGCTAAGCTTACATTGATATTCCTTGCCTTATCATTTTTCACCTTGAACAGCAAGCTTGTTTTCGAGTTTGTGTTGTACATGTGGTTCCAATAACTTTTCGCTTCATCATTCCTATGACTTGATGTCATCGTCGATCGATTACATCTTCATGAAATCTCTCGACAAATGTGTCGTGACCATCATCAATATTCCGAGCTCTTCTAGGATATCAATTGAATTCATGATGAGAAACACCATCCTTGCCCCTCGATGATTTGAATTATCATCGACAACATTCTTGCCTTCCCCAACACAAACTTGTTCATATAATTTTGGAAATACATCCTTTTTGACATGCCGATGGATTGTTGCTGAGCCCGTCGGCCACACCCTCATCTTTTCCTTGCTGAAATTGTATGACTTATTTTCTAAATTGTTTCCGATGGATCCTTTGTGTATCCGAAGTCTAACATTTCCCTGATGACCATGTCAACACTATCCCGAAGCATGTGTGTGGTACTCCGTTAATCCACAAGAACATTTGGGAGCGCAATGCTAACTGTTCTTGATCATTTATCCAAACACCGTTGTATGGATAAGCCTCATAAATTCCTTGCCCCTTTGTCTAAATGCTTTAATACTTGGAGCCCTATCATGCTCTGCCTTTCCTTGGGAAAGTTATACCCTAATACTTGGGTATAAACACCTTTCCTTTCCATTGGTCTGATTATCCTAATAACCACTTATTTTCCTTTCCATTGTTTTGTTTAACCTTCTTGTGAGCTATATGATATAAGCAGGAATAATTTTCTGCTTATAAAACACCCCGTTGTACAACCTTGTCAGTAAGACCCTGTTACTATTGTTGATGACATTCCGGTATGCCACCGATGGATGAGAACCTTGCCTATTGGCCCGCCTCGTTCAACGAGCAGGAAAATGGTTCTCTTCGTCCCTCGCCCTTGGTATCGAGGTTGTTGCCGACATAACTGATAGGCTACCC
Organism: Triticum aestivum; assembly: GCF_018294505.1. NCBI lineage: Eukaryota > Viridiplantae > Streptophyta > Magnoliopsida > Poales > Poaceae > Triticum > Triticum aestivum. The sequence continues at coordinate 672,468,186 of NC_057812.1, forward strand.
TCTGACATGCCTTGCTATCATGACCGTGCAATATGTCAACACCCTTCCTACTTTTTAACCCACATGTGGGCCCATAACCCACAGTTCCCCAGGATCGAAACTTGGCTCTCCTGTACATCCCTGTTTTTGAAATTTGTTCCTTGCATTTGGCTTCGTATCATGACACGAGCCTCCTTTCGAGAGATGATCTATTCCCGATGCTCTGAACCCCTTCCTCACACTTTGTTCAGGTATCAATCGATTGTCCATTCGCTTGAAACTTCCTATTGTACCTTCACAGTTTGCTCTCGATGTTAATTAAGATTCAACTCGAGAGATACTTCTGCCTCATTCCCTGAATTGTTCACCAGATAATTAACCCTATAAGGGTCACTTAACCCGAAGTTACTCTTTACTTCACACTTAAATCTCGGGACGAGATTTCTTGTAGTGGAGGAGATTTGTAACGCCCCGAGAATCATGCTACAGTAATCCCCTTCTAATGATGCACTGTCATCATTGTCACTGTTGCTAATCTCACTTTCATTCTATCCCAGTCCAAATCTCAATTTCAAATTATATTCAAAAATTCTTATTTGTCAAACCTGAAAACTAAAATGTTCAAAGTGTGGCAAATAATCTCTAGATATTTGTCATGTGGAAGCCAACATTTTTGGAATTCCCAAATTGCCCCTGGATTATCTTTTGGTGGTCCAGCAACTTTTATCTTTCCTTATTTAATTTCTAAAAATACCTAGTCACTTCCAAATACCTTGAAACATTTTTTTGGCAGTTTCATAATTCGCAAAGTATTTATGTGGCCTAGTCCCACATTTTACAAAATCCTTTTTGGCAGCCCGAATATTACCATGTTCTTTTAAAAAAAAAGAGAGAGAGAGAACAACCCCCCCCCCTGGACCCAACCCGCCTGGACCGGCCCACCTAACCTACCCGAGCCAGCCCAGAGCCCCCTGCCTCCCTGGGCTTTAGCCCATTACACTGGCCGGCCCACCTTACCCCGGGTCGCCTTCCCTGTTCGACCGACCCCGTCGCTACAGGGGCGCGGTCGCCCCGGACCGCCTCGCCGTCGACGACGAGGGGGAGGATAAGGCCTCCACGCCCCCGACGCCTCGGTCCTCTCCCCTGCGCCCCACTCACTCCCCTGCTCTCCTCTGTCGCCCACTCCCCTCTGGGTTCTCCCCAGATCCCCTTTCCTCCACCTCCACGACGCGGTCGCCGCCGTGCCTCGCCCGTCCCCGCGGCCACCGAACCCCGTTCGCCTCACCGCCATGTCCCTCGTCTCCGTCAACGTCGTCTGCTTCGTCTCCATCCACGAACGGGAGTCGGGGAGCTCCACAATGCGCGGATCGAGCCACCCCCTTCCGCCTCGGCCGCCGTTGATCTCCTCCAACTCCGGCCACCCTCTGCTGCTCCTAATCTGTCACCGGCTTTCCTTAGCCACTCGGTGAGCTCCTCCCCCTCTCCCTTCTCTCACGTAGGCCGCCCCCTTCTCTAGCTCGCTCGCCGCAACCGCCGTAGCTCACCGTCGCCCTGCTCCATCACCGTCGTGGCCACCGCTGCCGTGGCCCCCGTCCGAGCCCTCCATCGTGCTCCTGGTGTTCCCAGGAGCCCGACCAGCCCTTCCTCTCGCCCTCTCGTGCCCCCTAGCCCATTCCCGACGTGACTCCGAACGCCTCCGCCGCCCGTGCTCGCCGCCGATGGTTATTCCGGCCGTCCCCGGGAGAGCCACCACCACCACCCGACACGGCGTCGTGTGCGCGTTCGAAAGATGCTAACCGCACGCGAAACGGCCGCCCCTAGCGCGTTTCCGACGAGGCCCGAGCGGCTCCGCCGCGTTCTAACGTCGCCGGCGGCGAGACGCCGGCCGCCGCCGACGTGGCTGGGCGGGCCCGACCCCTGGCTCACTGCCAGTGGGCCTTAGGGGCCACGTTGACTGGGTTGACCCAGTCAACACGCTGACATGGCGGTACAGTGACACTGACGAACCGGCCCCACCGCTTAAATAATAACTAAAATGATTTTTATAATTAAAAGTAATTAGTTTAGCTAATTAGCCACTAACATGTGGGGCCCATCAGCTAATTAACCTTAGTTTAAGTTAAAATAAGCTCTGTTAAGTAACAGAGGCTGACAGGTGGGTCCCCCGTGTCAGTTTTGACCAGTCAACCGGACTGTTGACTGCTGACGTCACTCCTACGTCATGCTGACATCATATTCCTTTTCTGTTAATATAAATAATTCCAGAATATGTTTAAAACTTAGAAAATTCATATAAAATAATCTATAACTCGGATGAAAATGTTTTCTATATGAAAGTTGCTCAGAAAAATCCAACGAATCCGAATACGCGGTCCGTTCATCTGTAACATGCCCCTAGCATGCTGAACTTGGGACATTCCCCCTCCGGTCATCTGTCTGACACCGGTCCGGAACCGGGAAAACATTCCCGGTTGAATTCCCCCTTCACCTATATCGTGTAGCCATACGTTAGGTCACTCCCGGCACCACATATTGCCACGTTATGCTTTGTGATGCTTGTTTGCTTTATATTTACTGTTTCTTCCCCCTCTTCTCTCCGGTAGACCCCAAGACCGATGCCGATGCCCCTGTGATCGACTACATCGACGACGACCCCTCCTTGCCAGATCAACCAGGCAAGCCCCCCCCCCTTTTGATCATCCCGATATCGCCCATTCCATTCTCTCATGCTTGCATTAGATTTTGCTATTGTTATTGTTTGCTCCTATTCTGATGCATAGCCTTCTTTTGTAACCTGCTTATTGTTACCTTACCGGCTTATCCTAAACTGCTTAGTATAGGTTGGTTAGTGATCCATCAGTGACCCCCACCTTGTCCTTGTTGCCCCTGCTTCATCATTGAAGACCCGATCAACGGGATTGAAGACCAGGCCCCGGCACCGCACATCACTTTCCCCTAGTTGCTCGACGCTGCTGGGTTACTATCGAGTGCCGAGGGTGAGACCTCTACAGCACTTCTGATGTTAACCTGTAGTGTAGCTATTCGGTCGTGGTCATCGAGGGTGATTTCCTCTTTAACCACTTCCGATACGACTCTGTCGTGCAACCCCTCAAGTGTGAACCTCGAGGGTGATTCCTCTACGTTCACCTTGATGATTACATTGAGTGGAAACCACCGAGGGTGATTCCTTGGGTTTTCCTCTTGATGTTTGGACACACGGATACTTGGACTTTACAACTGTTACTTGGAAAGTGATGTGGAGACGGGTTGACCTGGAAGGTGCCCGTGAGATAATTACGAGGCGTGGCCGGGCATTCTTAGCCCTTGCCGCAAGTCCTCGAGACGGGGCAACGGGGTCACCTCTTTCGTGAGGCTCTGCTTGTTACCGCGCGTTCCTAATCCACTACGATTTGGATATTTGATCCGAGGGGCCTCTGGCCTGATAGCACTAACCATCACGTGGGCATAGTATGGGCGTTCTGCGTCGTGTACATCAGCCGAAGCTTAATAGACGTCAGCGACGGAGCGGCGCGCGCCGGGTTGGACTGGTAAGCTCCTGCCTTTTTAGGGAGGTAGCTAGGTCTGCTCACCGGCCGCCCACGCAACGTGCAGGAGTTCCCGGGGAGATGGCCCATGACCCCTGGGGGCATAGGTTTAGTCCGGCGTGCTGGCCTCTCTATTAAGCCTAGGTCGGGTTGCGGCGTATTGTTTGGCCGAGGCCGGGCATGACCCTGGAAAGTGTGTCCGGCCGGAGTCAATCGAGCGTGGTGGGTAAGTTGGTGCACCCCTGCAGGGAAGAACTAATCTATGCATAGCCTGTCCTACGGTAACGGACACTTGGAGTTGTATCCCGATCGATACAACTAGAACTGGATACTTGTGATGAGAACTGGATGGTGATGAGGATTTGATTGTGATGATAACTGGATAGTATGGCTCTGGGATTGCTTTCTCGCAGGGAGTCGAGAAAGGATCTCTGGCCGAGGTTGATAACACTACTACCACTTTACTTTATGCTACTCTACTCCCTCTTGTTTGCTGCAAGATGGTGGTTTCCAGAAGAAGCTAGTCTTCGATAGGACTAGGTCTTCTCTCTATTCTGGCATTTCTGCAGCCCAGTCCACATATACAACCCCTCTTTGATAATGTTGCATCTGTAGTGTAGATCCTTGCTTGCGAGTACTTTGGATGAGTACTCACGGTTGCTTTGTTCCCCCTTTTCCACCTTCTTTCTTCTTTCTGGTTGTTGCAACCAGATGGTGGAGTCCAGGAGCCAGATGCCGCCTTTGACGACTGCTGCTACCCCGAGGGTGCCTACTACCACGTGACGGACGCCGATGACCAAGAGTAGTTAGGAGGCTCCCAGGCAGGAGGCCTTGCCTTTTCGATCGATGTTGCTTTTGTGCTAGCCTTCTTAAGGCAATCTTGTTTAACTCATGTCTGTACTCAGATATTGTTGCTTCCGCTGACTCGTTTGTATTCAAGCTGATGTATTCGAGCCCTCGAGGCCCCTGGCTTGTAATATAAAGCTTGCATTATTTTAAATTGCATCTAGAGTTGTGTTGTGATATCTTCCCGTGAGTCCTTGATCTTGATCGTACACATTTGCGTGTATGATTAGTGTACGATTGAATCGAGGGCGTCACATAGAGTGACAGAAGCTTAAACCCTAGTTTATGCGTTGCTTCGTAAGGGGCTGATTTGGATCCATATGTTTCATGCTATGGTTAGGTTTACCTTAATACTTTTGTTGTATTTGCGGATGCTTGCAATAGAGGTTAATCATAAGTGGGATGCTTGTCCAAGTAAGGGCAGCACCCAAGCACCGGTCCACCCACATACCAAATTATCAAAGTACGAACGTGAATCATATGAACATGATGAAAACCAGCTTGATGATATTCCCATGTGTCCCCGGGAGCGCTTTACATCATATAAGAGTTTGTCTAGGCTTGTCCTTTGCTACAAAAGTATTGGGCCACCTTGCTGCACTTTATTTACTTTTGCTACTTGTTGCTCGTTACAAATTATCCTATCACAAAACTATCTGTTACCACTTATTTCAGTACTTACAGAGAATACCTTGCTGGAAACCGCTTATCATTTCCTTCTGCTCCTCGTTGGTTTCGACACTCTTACTTATCGAAAGGACTACGATAGATCCCCTATACTTGTGGGTCATCAAGACTCTTTTCTGGCGCCGTTGCCGGGGAGTGAAGCGCCTTTGGTAGGTGGAATTTGGTAAGGAAAAATTTATATAGTGTGCTAAAATTTACTGTCACTTATTACTATGGGAAGTAATCCTCTGAGGGGCTTGTTCGGGGTATCTTCACCCCGACCAGTAGAGCAAAGAGTTGCTCCTCAACCTACTGAACCTACTGAAAATGAATATGAAAATGAAAATGCTTGCTTTGAAGTTCCCGCGGGTATGATAGAAAAACTGCTAGCTAATCCTTTTCTAGGAGATGGAACAAAACATCCTGATGAACATCTGATATGTGTGGATGAAGTTTGTAGATTATTTAAGCTTGCAGGTGTACCCAGAGATGTTGTTAAGAAGAAGGTTTTCCCCTTATCTTTGAGGGGAGATACATCCACATGGTATAGGCTATGTGATGATATGAGGTCTTGGAATTACAAAAAATTGAAATTGGAATTTCATCAGAAGTTTTATCCTATGCATCTTGTTCATCGTGATCGCAATTACATATATAATTTTTGTCCTCGCAAAGGATAAAGCATTGCTCAAGCTTGGGGGAGGCTTAAATCAATATTATATTCATGCCCCAATCATGAGCTCTCAAGGGAAATGATTATTCAAAAATTTTATGCTCGGCTTTCTGGTAACAATCGCACCATGCTTGATACTTCTTGTGCTGGCTCATTTATGATGAAGACTATTGAATTCAAATGGAATTTATTGGAAAGAATTAAACGCAACTCTGAAGATTGGGACCTCGACAATGGTAAGGAGTCAGGTATGACACCTATTTTTGATTGTGTTAAATCTTTTATGGATCCCGATATTTTCCGTAAATTTAGCACTAAATATGGACTGGACTCTGAAATAGTAGCTTCTTTATGTGAATCTTTTGCTGCTTATGTTGATCACCCCAAGGAGAAGTGGTTTAAATATCATCCTCCCATAGAAGTAAAAGTAGCTTCACCTATTAAAGTTGAAGAAAAGACTATTAATTATAATGATTCTATTGTTCTCACTTCTTATGTTGAGAAACCACCTTTCCCTGTTAGGATAAAGGATCATGCTAAAGCTTCAACTATGGTTCGTAAAAGCAATATCAAAACATATACACCTCCTGAGCAAATTAAAGTTGAACCTAATATTGCTATTGTTAAAGATCTTTTGTCTGATAATATTGATGGGCATGTTATTTATTTCTGTAATGAAACTGCTAGAATTGCTAAACCCCATGACAAAGATAAACCTAGACCTGTGGTAGGCATGCCTGTTATTTCTATTAAAATAGGAGATCACTGTTATCATGGCTTATGTCATATGGGTGCTAGTGTTAGTGCAATACCTTATTCCTTATACAAAGAAGTCATGCATGATATTGCACCTGCTGAGATGGAAGATATTGATGTCACAATTAAACTTGCCAATAGAGATACTATTTCACCAATGGGAATTGTTAGAGATGTTGAAGTCTTGTGTGGGAAAACTAAATATCCTACTGATTTTCTTGTCCTTGGTTCCCCACAAGATAGCTTTTGTCCCATTATATTTGGTAGACCCTTCTTAAACACTGTTAATTCTACCATAGATTGCAAAAGAGATGTTGTTACTGTCGGTTTAGATGATATGACTCATGAACTTAATTTCTCTAAATTTAGTAGACAACACCGTGAAGAAGAATTACCTAGTAAGGATGAAATTATTGGTCTTTCTTCTATTGTCGTACCTCCTAGTGATCCTTTAGAACAATATTTGCTAGACCATGAAAATGACATGTTTATGAATGAAAGAAGGGAATTAGATGAAGTATTCTTTAAACAGGAACCTATTCTGAAAAATAATTTACCTGTTGAAATCCTAGGGGATCCTCCTCCACCCAATGGTGATCCCGTGTTTGAGCTTAAACCATTACCTAATACTCTTAAATATGCTTATCATGATGAGAAAAGGATATATCCTGTCATTATTAGTGCTAGCCTTTCAGAGCATGAGGAAGAGAGATTATTGAAAACTCTGAAGAAGCATCGTGCTGCTATCGGGTATACTCTTGATGATCTTAAGGGCATTAGTCCCACTCTATGTCAACATAAAATTAATTTGGAAGAAGATGCTAAACCAGTTCGTGATCATCAATGCCGGCTGAATCCTAAAATGAAAGAAGTGGTAAGAAAGGAGATACTAAAGCTCCTTGAGGTAGGTATAATTTATCCCGTTGCTGATAGTCAGTGGGTAAGCCCTGTCCATAGTGTCCCTAAGAAGGGAGGTATTACTGTTGTTCCTAATGATAAAGATGAATTGATTCCTCAAAGAATTATTACAGGTTATAGGATGGTAATTGATTTCCGCAAATTAAATAAGGCTACTAAAAAGGATCATTACCCCTTACCTTTTATCGATCAAATGCTAGAAAGATTATCTAAACATACACATTTTTGCTTTCTAGATGGTTATTCTGGTTTCTCTCAAATACCTGTGTCAGCCAAAGATCAATCAAAGACTACTTTTACATGCCCTTTTGGTACTTTTGCTTATAGACGTATGCCTTTTGGTTTATGTAATGCACCTGCTACCTTCAAAGATGCATGATGGCTATATTCTCTGACTTTTGTGAAAAGATTTGTGAGGTTTTCATGGACGATTTTTCCGTCTATGGATCTTCTTTTGATGATTGCTTGAGCAACCTTGATCGAGTTTTGCAGAGATGTGAAGAAACTAATCTTGTCTTGAATTGGGAAAAGTGCCACTTTATGGTTAATGAAGGTATTGTCTTGGGGCATAAAGTTTCTGAAAGAGGTATTGAAGTTGATAAAGCCAAGGTTGATGCTATTGAAAAGATGCCATGTCCCAAGGACATCAAAGGTATAAGAAGTTTCCTTGGTCATGCCGGATTTTATAGGAGGTTCATTAAGGACTTCTCAAAAATTTCTCGGCCTCTGACTAATTTATTACAAAAATATATACCATTTGTTTTTGATGATTATTGTGTAGAAGCATTTGAAATACTTAAGAAAGCATTGATCTCTGCACCTATTGTTCAGCCACCTGATTGGAATTTACCCTTTGAAATTATGTGTGATGCTAGTGATTATGTTGTAGGTGCTGTTCTAGGACAAAGAGTTGATAAAAAATTAAACATTATTCAATATGCTAGTAAAACCCTAAACAATGCTCAAAGAAATTATGCTACTACTGAAAAAGAATTCTTAGCAGTTGTATTTGCTTGTGATAAGTTTAGACCTTATATTGTAGATTCTAAAGTAACTATCCACACTGATCATGCTGCTATTAAATATCTTTGGAAAATAAAGATGCTAAACCTAGACTTATTAGATGGGTTCTCTTGCTACAAGAATTTGATTTGCATATTGTTGATAGAAAAGGAGCTGAGAACCCCGTTGCAGACAACTTGTCTAGGTTAGAAAATGTGCTTGATGACCCACTACGTATTGATGATAGCTTTCCTGATGAGCAATTAAATGTCATAAATGCTTCTCATACTGCTCCATGGTATGCTGATTATGCTAATTACATTGTTGCTAAGTTTATACCACCTAGTTTCACATACCAGCAAAAGAAAAGGTTCTTCTATGATTTGAGGCATTACTTTTGGGATGACCCACATCTTTATAAAGAAGGAGTAGATGGTGTTATTAGACGTTGTGTACCTGAGCATGAACAGGAACAAATCCTACGCAAGTGTCACTCCGAAGCTTATGGAGGACACCATGCTGGAGATAGAACTGCACATAAGGTACTGCAATCTGGTTTTTATTGGCCTACTCTCTTCAAGGATGCCCGTAAGTTTGTCTTATCTTGTGATGAATGTCAAAGAATTGGTAATATTAGTAGACGTCAAGAAATGCCTATGAATTATTCACTTGTTATTGAACCATTTGATGTTTGGGGCTTTGACTATATGGGACCCTTTCCCTCCTCTAATGGATATACACATATTTTAGTTGTTGTTGATTACGTTACTAAGTGGGTAGAAGCTATTCCAACTAGTAGTGCTGATCATAAAACTTCTATTAAAATGCTTAAAGAAGTTATTTTTCCAAGATTTGGAGTCCCTAGATATTTAATGACAGATGGTGGTTCACATTTTATTCATGGTGCTTTCCGTAAAATGCTTGCTAAGTATGATGTTAATCATAGAATTGCATCTCCTTATCACCCTCAGTCTAGCGGTCAAGTAGAATTGAGTAATAGAGAACTCAAATTAATTTTGCAAAAGACTGTTAATAGGTCTAGAAAGAATTGGTCCAAGAAATTAGATGATGCATTATGGGCCTATAGAACTGCATACAAAAATCCTATGGGTATGTCTCCGTATAAAATGGTCTATGGAAAAGCATGTCACTTACCTCTCGAACTAGAACACAAGGCCTATTGGGCTATCAAAGAACTTAATTATGATTTTAAACTTGCCGGTGAGAAGAGGTTATTTGATATCAGCTCACTTGATGAATGGAGAACCCAAGCCTATGAAAATGCCAAGTTGTTTAAAGAAAAAGTTAAAAGATGGCATGACAAAAGGATAAAAAGTGTGAGTTTAATGTAGGTGATTATGTATTTCTATACAACTCTCGTTTAATATTTTTTGCAGGAAAACTTCTCTCTAGATGGGAAGGTCCTTACGTTATCGAGGAGGTCTACCGTTCCGGTGCCATAAAAATCAGCAACCTCGAAGGCACAAATCCGAAGGTGGTAAAAGGTCAAAGAATCAAACACTATATCTCAGGTAATCCCATAAATGTTGAAACCAATGTTATTGAAACTGTAACCCCGGAGGAATACATAAGGGACACTTTCCGGAATGTTTCAGACTCCGAAAAGGAATAGGTATGTGGTACGGTAAGTAAACCGACTCCAAAACAGTTTTTAAGGTAATATTTCTCTGTTTTGGAATATTTAGAAAAATAGAAAAATAAGCAGCAGTCCGGGAAGGACATGAGGGTGGAGGGCGCGCCCTACCCTACTGGGCGCACCCCCCTACCTCGTGGGCACCTCGTGTGCTCTCCAGACTCCGTTTTCATACATGACACATATTTTGGTCGGTAAAAATTCATTATATAATCTCCCGAGGGTTTTGACTCCCGTATCACGCAATTATCCTCTGTTTTGTGTTTTGAGCTATCCTGCTGCAGATTTGAGCAACATGTCATAGAGAGATATGTGGCTGATTACCTTGCAAACCCTAAAGTCTATGGGGATGTGGAGCATTGTGGTTGGACTACGGAAGAAGAAGAGGACTATGAACCTAAGGGAAAGGAGGAGACGAGCTCAGATGAAGATGAAGTCCCACTACCTCAACCTGGGGACATGCATGTGGAGTTCAAAAAGTCAAGCCTCCCTGATAGAATGAAGAAACCTAAGATCGAGTTTATCCCTTTTCGCCTCTTGCAGGAAAACAAACAGGAACTATGCAAAAAGATATTGAGCTTGGAGCAGGAGATCGAGGACCTAAGGGACCAAAATTCTGTCCTCAAGCATAAATTAAGGAAGAAACCTACGCCATCAATAAAATCACCACCATCTCCATCAACAAAGAAGAATTGAGTATCTGGTATGGGCACTCCACTTGGCAACTGCCAAGCTTGGGGGAGTGCCCCGGTATCGTATCACCATCACTTTTATCTTTACCATTTTCTTAGCTCGATCCTTTTGGTAATATCTTGATCTAGTAGAATAAAAGTTCTTAGTATGATATAGTTGTGAGTTTTGCTTTATTATCCTTCTATGTAATCGAGTCCGTGAGCTATATAATAAAGATTAGTGTTGAGTCAAGGGATTGATAATTTTGCCATGATCCTAAAGGAATAAAAGAAAAGAGAAAGAAATAAAAAGAAACAAACAGATCATGTGAGTCTTATGGAGAGTAATGAGCTCACATAGAAAGAGTATGATGAATAAAAGTTATTGAGGGTTGACAAACATAGTTTTGGTCATCGTTGCAATTAATAGGAAGTAGTAAAGAAAGAGAGGTCTTCACATATAAATATACTATCTTGGACATCTTTTATAATTGTGAGCACTCATTAAAATATGACATGCTAAAGAGTTGACATTGGACAAGGAAGACAACATAATGGGTTATGTTTTCTTACATCTGAGATGAATTATATTGTCTTGGATCTTCCAACATGATGAGCTTGCCTTTCCTCCTCATGCTAGCCAAATTCATTGCACCAAGTAGAGATACTACTTGTGCTTCCAAATACTATTAAACCAGTTTTGCCACGAGAGTCCACTATACCTACCTATGGATTGAGTAAGATCCATCAAGTAAGTTGTCATCGGTGCAAGCAATAAAAATTGCTCTCTAAATATGTATGATTGATTGGTGTGGAGGAAATAAGCTTTATACAATCGTGTGATATGGAAGTAATAAAAGCAACAGACTGCATAATAAAGGTCCATATCACAAGTGGCAATATAAAGCATTGTTGAGGAAATCGCTAACTGGTAGCTGCTCGGTCGGCTGGTGAGTTGGGGATTAATAGGCTAATCGGCAAGTTAATCGGCCATTTAATCAATTAATCGGACGATTTATCGGGTTATCGGCTACTCGGGGACCCTATGAGTAGGGATTAATCGGCAAGTTAACTGGTTAATCGGATGAATTCTTGAACATGGATATAAAGTGAAGTTCTTTCGCATTAGGATTTTGTGCATCCAACCATAAAAGCGCATGACAACCTCTGCTTCCCTCTGCGAAGGGCCTATCTTTTACTTTTATCTCCTACATTGCATAAGAGTCATGGTGATCCTCATCCTTCCTTTTTATATTTTATCCTTTGGCAAGCACAATATGTTGGAAAGATCCTGGTATATATGGCTAATTGGATGTGAGTTTTCATGAACTATTACTGCTGACATTACCCTTGAGGTAAAACGTTGGGAGGCAAAACTACAAGCCCCTATCTTTCTCTGTTTTCGATTAAAACTCCATACCCATAAGTATTACGTGAGTGTCAGCAATTGTGAAAGATTATATGATAGTTGAGTATGTGGACTTGCTGAAAAGCTCTTATACATTGACTCTTTCCTATGTTATGATAAATTGCAATTGCTTCAATGACCGAGATTGTAGTTTGTTAGTTTTCAATGAAGTTTACGATTCATACTTGATATTGTGATTGAATTATTACTCTAGCATAAGAGATTATATGACAAGAATTATATAAGTTGCTGTTCTAAGAATGATCATGATGCTCTCATGTGCGTATTTTATTTTTATCGACACCTCTATCTCTAAACATGTGGACGTATTTTTCGATTTTGGCTTTTCGCTTGAGGACAAGCGAGGTCTAAGCTTGGGGGAGTTGATACGTCCATTTTGCATCATGCTTTTATATCAATATTTATTGCATTATGGGCTGTTATTACACATTATGTCACAATACTTATGCCTATTCTCTCTTATTTTGTAAGGTTTACACAAAGAGGGAGAACGCCAGCAGCTGGGATTCAGGGCTGGAAAAGGAGCAAATATTAGAGACCTATTCTGTACAGCTCCAAAAGTCCTGAAACTTCACGGATGATGTTTCCAAATATATAAAAAATATTGAGCGCAAGAACCTCACCAGGGGGGCCACACCCTTCCCACGAGGGTGGGGGCGCGCCCTACCTCGTGGGCCCCTGGTGGCCCTCCGGTGGCCATCTTCTGCTATATGGAGTCTTTCGGTGAAAAAAAATTAATAAGCCATCTTCTCGGACGAAACTCCGCCCCCACGAGGCAAAACCTTGGTTGAACCAATCTAGGGCTCTGGCGGAGCTGTTCTGCCGGGGAAACTTCCCTCCCGGGGGGGGGGGGTCATCGCCATCATCATCACCAATGCTCCTCTCACCGGGAGAGGGAAATCTCCATCAACATCTTCATCAGCACCATCTCATCTCAAAACCCTAGTTTATCTCTTGTATCCAATTCTTGTCTCCAGGTCCTGGATTTGTGCTAGTAGGTTGCTAGTAGTGTTAATTACTCCTTGTAGTTGATGCTAGTTGGTTTAATTGGTGGAAGATCATATGTTCAGATCCTATATGCATATTAATACCCCTCTGATTATGAACATGTTTATGCTTTGTGAGTAGTTACTTTTGTTCCTGAGGACATGGGAGAAGTCTTGCTATTAGTAGTCATGTGAATTTGGTATTCGTTCGATATTTTGATGAGATGTATGTTGTCTCTCCTCTAGTGGTGTTATGTGAACATCGACTACATGACACTTCACCATTATTTGGGCCTAGAGGAAGACATTGGGAAGTAATAAGTAGATGATGGGTTGCTAGAGTGACAGAAGCTTAAACCCTAGTTTATGTGTTGCTTCATAAGGGGTTGATTTGGATCCATATGTTTCATGCTATGGTTAGGTTTACCTTAATACTTTTGTTGTATTTGCGGATGCTTGCAATAGAGGTTAATCATAAGTGGGATGCTTGTCCAAGTAAGGGCAGCACCCAAGCACTGGTCCACTCACATACCAAATTATCAAAGTACTGAACGCGAATCATGTGAACGTGATGAAAACTAGCTTGATGATATTCCCATGTGTCCTCGGGAGCGCTTTACATCATATAAGAGTTTGTCTAGGCTTGTCCTTTGCTACAAAAGGATTGGGACACCTTGCTGCACTTTATTTACTTTTGCTACTTGTTGCTCGTTACAAATTATCCTATCACAAAACTATCTGATACCACTTATTTCAGTACTTGCAGAGAATACCTTGCTGGAAACCGCTTATCATTTCCTTCTGCTCCTCGTTCGGGTTCGACACTCTTACTTATCCGAATGGACTACGATAGATCCCCCTATACTTGTGGGTCATCAGGGTAGTGGCTTATAAACCACTTTGCGCGCCCCTCTCGACTAGCGAGGTGGGACTAATAGCTCCCACCACCACCCCATTTGCAAGGCCTTTGTCCCGGTTCATGGCACAAACTGGCGACTTTAATGTGGTGCATGGTTCCAGTTTGTGGCGACCAACGCGGAACCAATGCCCCCCCTTTAGTCTGCGGTGGTGCCACCCAACCGGGACCAAAGGGCCACCGCTATCCCGCCCTTTGGGCTACTGGAAAGATGCCTTTGGTCCCGGTTGGTGGCACCAACCGGGACTAAAGGGTGCATTGGTCCCGGTTTGTGCTATGAACCGGAACCAATGCTCTGGGTATATAAGCAGCATTTGTGAAAATTTCAGTTTCATCGACCATTTGCCCCCCGACGACGCCGGCAGGCTGCCCGTGCTCGCTGTCGCCGCCCCGCGCCCTTGCTGCCCGTGCTCACCGACACCGCCAGTGTAACACCCCGGATATGATTTTCCCAATATGTAATCCAACTCTTGCCATTTCCGGCGTTAAGTTATTTTATTTTCTCGGGTTCCGGGTTTTGTCTTCGTGTGTTGTTGTCGTTGTCATGCATCTCATATCATGTCATCGTGTGCATTTCATTTGCATACGTGTTCATCTCATGCATTCGAGCATTTTCCACGTTGTCCGTTTTGCATTCCGGCGCTTCGTTCTCCTCTGGTGATCATTTCTACCTTTCTTTCGTGTGTGGGGATTAAACATTTCCGGATTGGACCGAGACTTGCCAAGCGGCCTTGGTTTACTACCAGTAGACCGCCTGTCAAGTTTCGTACCATTTGGACTTCGTTTGATACTCCAACGGTTAACCGAGGGACCAAAAAGGCCTCGTGTGTGTTGCAGCCCAACACCCCTCCAATTTGGCCCAAAACCCACCAAAACCTCCTCCATCATCTAGAGCGTTCGATCATGATCGCGTGGCCGAAAACCGCACCTCATTTGGACACTCCTAGCTCCCTCTATGCCTATAAATAGGTCCTCCTCCGAAAATCCGGATCTCTTCCCCGTCCAAACCCTAAAATCGCCCCGCCGCCGGACGAAGTCGCCGCCGCCGCCCGCGCCAATCAGGAGGCGCCACATGGCCGGCCACCTCCTCCCACCGCCGTGGCCCGCCCGGCCTGCAGCCGGCCCCCGCGTCCCATCTCGGTCCGCCGCCGCCTGCCTCCTCCTTCCCCGACGCCGTCGACCGTGCGCCGCCCCGCCGCCCGGCTCGCCCGCCTCCTCGCGCCCGAAGGCCGCCGCCACCACGCCATTGCCAGCGGAGCAAGCTCCGCCGCGCCAACCCCTCGCCGCCCCGCGCCGCCTCATCGCCGGTGGCCGCCGCCCGCTGGCGCCGCCCTCCGCCGCCGCCTCGCCGCCCATCCTCCTGGCCGGCAAGTCCCCCGATGACTCCGGCGACCTCCTGCTACAGTGCTCTGGCGGACCTCGTAAATCGCGCGCGGATCCCGATCTGGATCTGAGATCCGCGGGTTGACTTTCCGTCCCTAACCCTAATTTTTTTGCCTATGTTCATCGCATCGTAACTCCGCATCCGTAGCTCCGTTTTGGGCATATAGGATATCAAAATGTTCGTCTCAGAGAGTACATCATTTCATATCATTGCATCATTTTCATTTGAGTTCATATTGATGCCTGAAATGCAGTTAGAAGAATGCTATTTGAGATAATTGTCAGATCTGCTACTCCAATTAGATATTTGTCATTTTTGCCATGATTATTGTGTGCATGATATGCCCATGAGCTCTACATGAGTTTTGTTATATGTTTTGCCATCTATCCAGAGGTGCAACCCATGTATTTTTGTGATGTGTGTGGTGACTAGCACAAGCTTGCAAAGTGGAGCATTCGTTAATGCTGATTTCAGGGACTTAGCATTTCCACTAAGTCCTTGACTGTTTATCTCATATGCCATATGTTCATGTTGTTTCCTAGTGATCCGTGCCTCTTTTGAGGATGATCAGTAAGGATGTTTTGTTAATCTTGTAGTGCTCTATCCATCCATGTCTTTGTTTGCAATTATGGAGCACCCTAGCTTGAGTCAATCGAGCTCTACTTTTGTCATTTCGTGAATCTGGGCAGATTGTCTACTTGTTAGCGATTTTGCCGATGATGTTGTAGTTGATCCGTGCATGCTATGTATTGTTCTTGCCATGTCTAGCTTGTATTTTGTGTATTCTTGATGGGTGTATGCTTAGATTGTCATGACTTGCTCTGTAGTGAGTGCATCGAGCTCGTAAACATGCCTACTTGATATCTGTTTCAGCATGCTCCAGTTTTCACTAAGTCTGAGAACTGATTATGTTTTTGCCATGTTCACATGCTTGCAAATGTATTTTCTGATCCCTTTTGGCTCAAGGTCACTAAGGGACTTTTGTTAAGCTCTTTGAGTAGCTCCATGCCATGCTTTACTTTGCCATGTTCAGGTCCTGTAGCATATAGTTTTCATGCTCCAAAGAGTGCTATCTGATCTGAAATTCCAGACAAGTGTTAATTTCACTAAGTCTGAGATCTGTTTGTCAAATGCATTTTTGCCATGCTTGTTTGAACCTGTTAATGGATGAATTGGCCGTAGCTCAGTGCTAGACTTTTGTTAAGCATCATGAATGGATTCCTGCCATGTATTTTGTTGCCATGTTTGGGTGCTGTAGCATGTTCATCTTGTTGCATTTAGATGGCTACTTGCTGTAAATCGCAGAACGTGGTCATATTTGAATTGCTTGCCATTTCCAAACCGTAACTCCGATTCCGGCGTTCTTTATATCGTTTTCAAGCGATTTCATCTCATCTTTCCAGTGGCACACTTGGATTTCCAAGTTGAGGCCAGGTTCATGCATTCCTTGTCAAATCTTGCATATGCATCACATATTGCATTCCGCATAGCATACCATCCTTGCATCATATTGTTTGAGCTTTGCACGTGGTTGATTGTGTCCTTGTTGCTTGTTTGTCTTGTTTGGGTAGAGCCGGGAGACGAGTTCGCTAACGAGGAGCCCGTTGAGTTTGCTTTCGAGGATCCAGTCAACTCTGACAACTTTGCAGGCAAGATGATCATACCCTCGAAATCACTACTATCTTTGCTTTGCTAGATGCTCGCTCTTTTGCTATGCCTATGCTACGATGCCTACCACTTGCTTATCATGCCTCCCAAATTGCCATGTCAAACCTCTAACCCACCATGTCCTAGCAAACCGTTGATTGGCTATGTTACCGCTTTGCTCAGCCCCTCTTATAGCGTTGCTAGTTGCAGGTGAAGATTGGAGACCGTTCCTTGTTGGAACATTATTTACTTGTTGGGATATCATTATATTGCCATGTTATCTTAATGCATCTATATACTTGGTAAAGGGTGGAAGGCTCGGCCTCTCGCCTAGTGTTTTGTTCCACTCTTGCCGCCCTAGTTTCCGTCATATCGGTGTTATGTTCCCGGATTTTGCGTTCCTTACGCGGTTGGGTTATAATGGGAACCCCTTGATAGTTCGCCTTGATTAAAGCTTTTCCAGCAATGCCCAACCTTGGTTTTACCATTTGCCACCTAGCCTCTTTTTCCCTTGGGTTTCCGGAGCCCGAGGGTCATCTTATTTAAACCCCCCCCCCCGGGCCAGTGCTCCTCTGAGTGTTGGTCCAAACTAGAGTCTGTGCAGCGCCCCCTCGGGGAAACTCGAGGTTTGGTTTTAGTTGTATGGAGCGCTCATCTGAGTGTGCCCTGAGAACGAGATATGTGCAGCTCCTATCGGGATTTGTCGGCACATTCGGGCGGTGTTGCTGGATTTGTTTTAACTTGTCGAAGTGTCTTGAAGAACCGGGATACCGAGTCTGATCGGAACGTCTCGGGAGGAGGTCTATTCCTTCGTTGACCGTGAGAGCTTGTCATGGGCTAAGTTGGGACTCCCCTGCAGGGATTTGAACTTTCGAAAGCCGTGCCCGCGGTTATGGGCAGATGGGAATTTGTTAATGTCCGGTTGTAGATAACTTGAACCTTAATTTAATTAAAATGAATCAACAGTGTGAGTTACCGTGATGGTCTCTTCTCGGCGGAGTCCGGGAAGTGAACACGGTGTTGGAGTAATGCTTGCGCAGGTTGTCTCTAGTTTCTCGCTCGCGCTTTGCCTCCTCTTCTCGCTCTCTTTTGCGAACAGGATAGCCACCATATATGCTAGCCGCTTGCTGCAGCTCCACATATTTACCTTGCCTTACCTATAAGCTTAAATAGTCTTGATCGCGAGGGTGCGAGATTGCTGAGTCCCTGTGGCTCACAGATTACTTCCAAACCAGATGCAGGGCCTGATGATTCCGCTCCAGATGACGCGCTTGAGCTCAAGTGGGAGTTCGACGAGGACTCTCAACGATACTACGTGTCTTTCCCTGATGATCAGTAGTGGTGCCCAGTTGGGGTGGTCGGGACCGTGTCGCATGTTGGGTTATCTTTTATTTTGGCGCCGTAGTCGGGCCATGAGTGTTTGAATGTTGTAATGCTATTTATGTACTTTGATTGACGTGGCGAGTGTAAGCCAACTATGTATCTCCCCTTTATTATTTATATTACATGGGATGTTGTGAAGATTGCCTAATTTGCGACATTGCTTTCAATGCGGTTATGTCTCTAAGTCGAGCCTCGACATGTGGGAGCTATAGCCGCATCGAGGGCGTTACAAGTTGGTAATCAGAGCCTTCCCCGACCTTAGGAGCCCCATTGCTTGATCGTTTTTAGCGGCCGAGTTGTGTCTAGAAAAATGTTTTGAGTCATTTAGGAATTATATATCGGAGAGTTTAGGAATTCTTTTTACTTCCCAGTCTCCTCATCGCTCTGGTAAGGCATCCTGACGTAGAGTTTTGACTCTTCTATTCTCAAATTTCACTAAAAAAATTTAGGATCACACGGGTATCTTGGAATCGTTCCGATGGTTTTGTGACGAGAACATTGTCTTGGTGCCTCCTGTCAGGGGTTTTTGTGGCAGTGTCCCGGGGAATTGAGCTCCGAGGTGTTGTCGTCACAATTTTATCGTTGCAGTTCTGGAATACCTGAGTTTAGTACGCCGACATCGAAAATCTCTTTTATGCAGTTCGTTGGTGAGATAACCTCGACGCCACCCAGTACTGGGGCGGGAGTTCGGGAGTATCGCCATAACTTGTATAACGGATGCTTTTCGAAGGTTGAGGTAGATGGTTTCCGAAGTTTTTCTCGGTTATGTGTTGAAGGATGGATACAGCTGGATGTAGGATTTGCTAGATTTGGGTGAGATATTATGCTTCCCCTGTATCCCCAACACCTGATTGCATAACCGGAAAGGTTCGGGAGTTTCATAGGTGGGAATTCTTGTAGCTCTAGTTCTTCTTCCACGGATATTTGGTTTGAGATTGGGATTTCTTACCGAGTATTCGTTCTTGATCCGTACCTTGTTGATTTATTTCTCTACCTAAATTCTAAGTGGCTTCTCAATTTATGGATATGTGACCATTTCAAGAGGAATGCATTCGTTCATTTTGTTCGGATGTGAAGACTTTATGTTGCAATTTTCATTCCGTTGGATTCAGCTTCATTTTATCTGTCAATGTGCTAACGGTGGTCAACCTCTTCAGGATGGCTCCCGCTAAGAGCACCAATCAGAATCAGAATCAAGATCCGCCACCACCTCCACCTCCTCCGGAGGCATGGCAAGCTGTGATGGCCGCAACCAATGCAAACACACAGTTGATCATGCAAATTCTTCAAGAGCGCAATCAAGCGAACCAAGGCAACCAAGGCAACAATCAGAATCACTTTGCTACACTCAACCAGTTCCTTGCTAACGGGCCAAAGACTTTCAGCAATTGTGTTGAGGCAACTGATGCTGACGATTGGCTCGTGGATCTGTGCAAGCATTTCGAGTGCAGTAACGTCAGGCCTGAGGACTTTGTCAAGTTCGCTTCCTTCCAACTCAAAGATCAAGCTGCAGAATGGTTCCAGCAGTACAAGGATTCCAGAGGTGGACGTGTGATTACCTGGGATGAATTCCGTCAAGACTTCAAAGCTCATCATATCCCTCAGAGCGTGGTTGAAAGCAAGCGTGAGGAATTCCGCAACCTGAAGCAAGGCTCTTTGTCTGTCTATGACTACAACAAGTTGTTTCAGAAGCTCGCCCGCTTTGCTAAGCAGGACGTCCCTGATGAGAAGAGCATGATATACCAGTTCAGGGGTGGTCTCAGAGAAGAAATTCAGCTAGCTCTTGTTCTCTTTGAGCCCTTGAGGTACGATGAGTTCTACAACATGGCATTGAAGCAAGAGGCCGCTCAACTGAGGTGTGATGCTTCCAAGAAGCGAGTCAGAGATGCTACTCCTTCTTCCTCTACTCAAGTGGCCAAGCAGCAGAAGTATTGGCTTCCTCCTCCTCCGTTCCGTCAGCCGTATCAGAAGAGCAAAGGTGGCAGTGGATCTTCCCACCCACCCAACCCTGGCTTTCAGAACAAGACTTCGTCTCAAGCTCCAAGATCGAGTGCTCCGTATCACCGTCCGCTTTCAGAGGTCACGTGCAACAAGTGCCAACAGAAGGGTCACTATGCCAACAAGTGCTTCAATCAGAGGCGTCTTCCTCCTCCTCCTCCTGTGAGATCGGCAAGTACAGCTGTGGTCAAGCATAACCCCAAGCACGCCAAGGTCAACTTGATGAATGCAGCTCAGGCAGAGGACTCGTCAGATGTCATCATGGGTAACCTTCCTGTTAACGATATCCCTGCAAAAGTTCTTTTTGACACTGGTGCATCGCATTGTTTCATTTCCAAACCTTTTGCATCAAAGTATGAGTGCGATTATCAGTATCTGCAAAATTCTTTGCAAATCGTGTCACTAGGCAAGCAAATGACAGCTAATTTCTGCGTCCCGGATATTACTATCACGTTGGGCGACTACAAATTTCTAGCTTCTCCTATTGTTCTGGGTGACTCGGATATTGATCTTATTCTCGGAATGGATTGGCTTTCTAAGCACAAGGCGCATCTTGATTGTGCTGCTGGACGGATTCAATTGACTAATTCGTCTGAGGATGTAATTGTCTTTGCTGCTCGGGATAATACCATCCGTCTGTTTTCTCTCAATGAGAAGGGTGAACTGGATGCTATCTCGCAAATTCCGATCGTTTGCGAATATCAAGACGTCTTTCCAGAAGAGCTTCCAGGAATGCCTCCGCACCGGCCAGTAGAATTCGTCATCGATCTTGAGCCTGGAACGGAACCAGTGTGCAAGCGTCCTTACAAGCTCGGACCGGAAGAGTTGAAGGAGCTGAAGAAGCAACTCGATAATCAAGAGAGAATGGGTCTCATCCGGCCTAGTTCTTCTCCGTGGGGTTGTGGTGTTCTTTTTGTGAAGAAGAAGGATGGAACGGACCGACTTTGTGTTGATTACCGTCCATTGAACAAGAAGGCCATCAAGAACAAATACCCACTTCCCAACATCAACGAGTTGTTCGAACAACTCAAAGGTGCCCAAGTATTCTCCAAGCTTGATCTCCATATGGGTTATCACCAGATTCGAATCCGTGAGCAAGATATTCCCAAGACGGCTTTCAGGACAAGCTATTGTTCATATGAGTACACTATCATGTCTTTTGGCCTCATCAACGCTCCTCCGACTTTCTCTCGCATGATGAACATCATCTTCAACTCCTACACCAATGACTTCGTTTTGGTCTATCTCGACGACATTCTGGTTTTCTCGAAGAACAAGGAAGATCATGCCAAGCACTTGCGTTTGGTACTCGATAAGCTGAGGGAACACAAGTTCTACGCCAAGTTCTCCAAGTGCGAATTTTGGCTTGATGAGGTTCTTTATCTTGGTCATATCATCTCTGCCAAGGGCATTGCGGTGAATCCTGAGAAGGTGTCTGCAATTGTGAATTGGGAACCTCCTCAGAACGTGAAGCAACTCCGTAGCTTCCTCGGTCTCGCAAGCTACTGTCGAAGATTCGTTGAAAACTTTTCTAAGATCGCGAAGCCTCTCTCAAATCTTCTCCAGAAGCACGTCAAGTACGTTTGGTCTCCGGAGTGTGACATTGCTTTCAACACTTTGAAAGAGAAATTGGTCACTGCTCCAGTTCTGACTCCGCCTGATGAATCCAAGCCGTACGAGGTCTTTTGTGATGCCTCTCTCCAAGGTCTTGGCGCAGTGTTGATGCAAGAGAAGAAAGTTGTTGCTTATACCTCTCGCCAGTTGAAGCCCAATGAGAAGAACTACCCCACTCATGATCTCGAGTTGGCGGCAGTTGTGCATGCTCTTTTGACTTGGAGACATCTCTTATTGGGAAGAAAAGTGGACATCTTCACTGACCACAAGAGTCTCAAGTACATCTTCACTCAGCCTAATCTCAACCTCAGGCAGACTCGATGGGTCGAAATGATTCAAGAGTATAATCCGAGTATCGAGTATACTCCAGGCAAGGCCAATGTGATTGCTGACGCATTGAGCAGGAAGGCTTACTGCAACAGTCTGATTCTCAAGCCTTATCAACCCGAGCTTTGTGAAGCTTTCCGCAAACTTAATCTGCAAGTTGTTCCTCAAGGTTTCCTCGCCAACCTTCAAGTCTCTCCTACCTTGGAAGACCAGATTCGCCAAGCTCAGCTTCTTGATGCTATGGTGAAAAAGGTGAAGATTGGGATTGCCAAGAGTCAACCCAAGTACAAGTGCTACCGCCTTGATGACAAGGATACTCTCTTCTTCGAGGATCGTATTGTTGTGCCCAAAGGTGACCTTCGTAAAGTGATCATGAACGAGGCTCACAATTCTCTCCTCTCCATCCACCCTGGGAGCACGAAGATGTATCAGGACCTCAAGCAGGCTTATTGGTGGACTCGAATGAAGCGCGAGATTGCTCAGTTCGTGAATGAGTGTGATGTCTGCAGAAGAGTGAAGGCAGAACACCAAAGGCCAGCTGGTCTCCTCCAACCTCTTGCCATTCCAGAATGGAAGTTTGACCACATTGAAATGGACTTCGTGACTGGGTTTCCAAAGTCCAAACGTGGCAATGATGCTATATTCGTTGTCATCGACAAACTCACTAAAGTGGCTCACTTTCTGCCTATCAAAGAGTCAATCACTGCAGCTCAATTGGCGGAACTCTATACCTCTCGAATTGTCTCTCTGCACGGTATTCCACAAGTGATCTCTTCAGACCGTGGCAGCATCTTTACCTCCAAGTTTTGGGATTCTTTTCAGAAGGCCATGGGCACCAACATCCGCTTCAGCACAGCTTTCCATCCTCAAACTAGCGGTCAAGTCGAGCGTGTCAACCAGATTCTTGAAGATATGCTCAGGGCTTGTGTGATCTCCTTCGGCATGAAGTGGGAGGATTGTCTTCCTTATGCTGAATTCTCCTACAACAACAGTTTTCAAGCAAGTTCGGGCAAGGCCCCATTTGAAATTCTGTATGGCAGGAAGTGCCGTACCCCTCTCAACTGGTCTGAAACCGGTGAACGTCAGCTTCTCGGAAATGACTTAATCACAGAGGCAGAGGAAATGTGCAAAGTCATTCGAGATAACCTCAAAGCAGCCCAATCCCGCCAGAAGAGCTACTATGATAGTAAGCACCGTGATTTGGCTTTCGAGATCGGAGATCATGTTTACCTCCGCGTCTCTCCTATGAAAGGTACTCGTCGCTTCGGTATCAAAGGGAAGCTTGCCCCTAGATACGTGGGACCTTTCAAGATTGTCAGCAAGAGAGGCGATCTCGCCTATCAACTCGAGCTTCCTTCAAACTTTGCAAATGTTCATGACGTGTTCCATGTCTCTCAGCTTCGAAAGTGCTTCAAGACTCCTGACCGCACCGTCAACTTCGAGGACATTGAGCTCCAAGAAGATCTCTCTTATCGTGAGCACCCCGTGGCTATTCTTGAAGAGACTGAACGCAAGACTCGCAACAAGTCAATCAAATTCCTCAAAGTCAAGTGGTCACACCATTCCGACCGTGAAGCTACCTGGGAACGCGAGGATCACCTCCGTTCTGAGTACCCGGCGTTCTTTCAGTCCTAGATCTCGGGACGAGATCCTCTCGTAGTGGTGGAGTGTTGTAACACCCCGGATATGATTTACCCAATATGTAATCCAACTCTTGCCGTTTCCGGCGTTAAGTTATTTTATTTTCTCGGGTTCGGGTTTTTGTCTCCGTGTGTTGTTGTCGTTGTCATGCATCTCATATCATGTCATCATGTGCATTGCATTTGCATACGTGTTCATCTCATGCATTCGAGCATTTTCCCCGTTGTCTGTTTTGCATTCCGGCGCTTCGTTCTCCTCCGGTGGTCATTTCTACCTTTCTTTCGTGTGTGGGGATTAAACATTTCAGAATTGGACCAAGACTTGCCAAGCGGCCTTGGTTTACTACCGGTAGACCGCCTGTCAAGTTTTGTACCATTTGGACTTCGTTTGATACTCCAACGGTTAACCGAGGGACCGAAAAGGCCTCGTGTGTGTTGCAGCCCAACACCCCTCCAATTTGGCCCAAAACCCACCAAAACCTCCTCCATCATCTAGAGCGTTCGATCACGATCGCGTGGCCGAAAACCACACCTTATTTGGACACTCCTAGCTCCCTCTATGCCTATAAATAGGTCCTCCTCCGAAAATCCGGATCTCTCCCCCGTCCAAACCCTAAAATTGGCCCGCCGCCACCGGACACGTCCGGATGCCGCCGGACGAAGTCGCCGCCGCCGCCCACGCCAATCAGGAGGCGCCACGTGGCCAGCCGCCTCCTCCCACCGCCGTGGCCCGCCAGGCCCGCAGCCAGCCCCCGCGGCCCATCCCGGTCCGCCGCCGCCTGCCTCCTCCATCCCCGACGCCGTCGACCGTGCGCCGTCCCGCCGCCCGGCTCGCCCGCCTCCTCGCGCCGGAAGGCCGCCGCCGCCACGCGATTGCCGGCGGAGCAAGCTCCGCCCTGCCAACCCCTCGCCGCCCCACGCCGCCTCGTCGCCGGCGCCGCCCTCCGCCGCTGCCTCGCCGCCCATCCTCCCGGCCGGCAAGTCCCCCGACGACTCCGGCGACCTCCTGCTACAGTGCTCCAGCGGACCTCGTAAATCGTGCCCGGATCCCGATCTGGATTTGAGATCCGCTGGTTGACTTTCCGTCCCTAACCCTAATTTTTTTGCCTATGTTCATCGCATCGTAACTCCGCATCCGTAGCTCCGTTTTGGGCATATAGCATATCAAAATGTTCGCCTCGGAGAATACATCATTTCATCTCATTGCATCATTTTCATTTGAGTTCATATTGATGCCTGAAATGCTGTTAGAAGAATGCTATTTAAGATAATTGTCAGATCTGCTGCTCCAATTAGATATTTGTCATTTTTGCCATGATTATTGTGTGCATGATATGCCCCTGAGCTCTACATGAGTTTTGTTATATGTTTTGCCATATTTCCAGAGGTGCAACCCATGTATTTTTGTGATGTGTGTGGTGACTAGCATGAGCTTGCAAAGTGGTGCATTCGTTAACGCTGATTTCAAGGACTTAGCATTTCCACTAAGTCCTTGATCTGTTTATCTCATATTGCCATATGTTCATGTAGTTTCCTAGTGATCCGTGCCTCTTTTGAGGATGATCAGTAAGGATGTTTTGTTAATCTTGTAGTGCTCTATCCATCCATGTCTTTTTTTGCAATTATGGACCAACCTAGCTTGAGTCAATCGAGCTCTACTTTTGTCATTTCGTGAATCTGGGCAGATTGTCAACTTGTTAGCGATTTTGCTGATGATATTGTAGTTGATCCATGCATGCTATGGTATTGTTCTTGCCATGTCTAGCTTGTATTTTGTGTATTCTTGATGGGTGTATGCTTAGTTTGTCATGACTTGCTCTATAGTGAGTGCATCAAGCTCGTAAACATGCCTACTTGATATCTATTTCAGCATGCTCCAGTTTTCACTAAGTCTGAGAACTGATTATGTTTTTGCCATGTTCACATGCTTGCAAATGTATTTTCTGATCCCTTTTGGCTCAAGGTCACTAAGGGACTTTTGTTAAGATCTTTGAGTAGCTCCATGCCATCCTTTACTTTGCCATATTCAGGTCCTGTACCATGTAGTTTTGTCGCTCCAAAGTGTGCTATCTGATCTAAAATTCCAGACAAGTGTTAATTTCACTAAGTCTGAAATCTGTTTGTCAAATGCATTTTTGCCATGCTTGTTTGAACCTGTTAATGGATGAATTGGCCGTATCTCAGTGCTAGACTTTTGTTAAGCTTCATGAATGCATTCCTGCCATGTATTTTGATGCCATGTTTGGGTGTTGTAGCATGTTCATCTTGTTGCATTTAGATGGCTACTTGCTGTTAATCACAGAACGTGGTCATATTTAAATTGCTTGTCATTTCCAAACCGTAATTCCGATTCCGGCGTTCTTTATATCATTTTCAAGCGATTTCATCTCATATTTCCAGTGGCACACTTGGATTTCCATGTTGAGTCCAGGTTCATGCATTCCTTGTCAAATCTTGCATATGCATCACATATTGCATCCCGCATAGCATACCATGTTTGCATCATATTGTTTGAGCTTTGCACGTGGTTGATTGTGTCCTTGTTGCTTGTTTGTCTTGTTTGGGTAGAGTCAGGAGACGACTTCGCTAACGAGGAGGCCGTTGAGTTTGCTTTCGAGGATCCAGTCAACTCTGACAACTTTGCAGGCAAGATGATCATACCCTCAAAATCACTACTATCTTTGCTTTGCTAGATGCTCGCTCTTTTGCTATGCCTATGCTACGATGCCTACCACTTTATTATCATGCCTCCCAAATTGCCATGGCAAACCTCTAACCCACCATGTCCTAGCACACCCTTGATTGGCTATGTTACCGCTTTGCTCAGCCCCTCTTATAGCGTTGCTAGTTGCAGGTGAAGATTGGAGATCGTTCCTTGTTGGAACATTATTTACTTGTTGGGATATCATTATATTGCCATGTTATCTTAATGCATCTATATACTTGGTAAAGGGTGGAAGGCTCGGCCTCTCGCCTAGTGTTTTCTTCCACTCTTGCCGCCCTAGTTTCTGTCATATCGGTGTTATGTTTCCGGATTTTGCGTTGATTAAAGCTTTTCCAGCAATGCCCAACCTTGGTTTTACCATTTGCCACCTAGCCTCTTTTCCCTTGGGATTCCGGAGCCCGAGGGTCATCTTATTTAAACCCCCCCCCCCCCGGGCCAGTGCTCCTCTGAGTGTTGGTCTGAACTAGAGTCCTGTGCAGCGCCCCCTCGGGGAAACTCGAGGTTTGGTTTTATTTATATGGAGAGCTCATCTGAGTGTGCCCTAAGAACGAGATATGTGCAGCTCCTATCGGGATTTGTCGGCACATTCGGGCGGTGTTGTTGGATTGGTTATTAACTTGTCGAAGTGTCTTGAAGAACCGGGATACCGAGTCTGATCGGAACATCTCGGGAGAAGGTCTATTCCTTCGTTGACCGTGAGAGCTTGTCATGGGCTAAGTTGGAACTCCCCTGCAGGGTTTTGAATTTTTGAAAGCCGTGCCCGCAGTTATGGGCAGATGAAAATTTGTTAATGTCCGGTTGTAGATAACTTGAACCTTAATTTAATTAAAATGAATCAACAGTGTGAGTTACCGTGATGGTCTTTTCTCGGCGGAGTCCGAGAAGTGAACACGGTCTTGGAGTAATGCTTGCGCAGGTTGTTCTCTAGTTTCTCGTTCGCGCTTTGCCCGCTCTTCTCGCTCTCTTTTGCGAATAGGTTAGCCACCATATATGCTAGCCGCTTGCTGCAGCTCCACATTTTACCTTGCCTTACCTATAAGCTTAAATAGTCTTGATCGCGGGGGTGCGAGATTGCTGAGTCCCTGTGGCTCACAGATTACTTCCAAACCAGATGCAGGGCCTGATGATTCCGCTCCAGATGGCACGCTTGAGCTCGAGTGGGAGTTCGACGAGGACTCTCAACGATACTACGTGTCTTTCCCTGATGATCAGTAGTGGTGCCCAGTTGGGGTGGTCGGGACCGTGTCGCATGTTGGGTTATCTTTTATTTTGGCGCCGTAGTCGGGCCATGAGTGTTTGAATGTTGTAATGTTATTTATGCACTTTGATTGACGTGGCGAGTGTAAGCCAACTATGTATCTTCCCTTTATTATTTATATTACATGGGATGTTGTGAAAATTGCCTAATTTGCGACATTGCTTTCAATGCGGTTATGTCTCTAAGTCGTGCCTCGACACGTGGGAGCTATAGCCGCATCGAGGGCGTTACAGCCAGGCTGCCCATGCTCGCCGTCGCCGCCCCGTCGCCCGCTCCTCGTCGCCGTCGCCCCGCGCCGTTGCCCTGCCCCAACGCACCGCCCCGGCCCGTGTCCCTGCCCCGACGCGTCGCCCCGGCCCGCGCGCCCCTGCCCCGACGTGCCGCCCCGGCCCGTGTCCCTACCCCGACGCGCCACCCCCGCCCGCGCGCCCCTGCCCCGACGTGCCGCCCCGGCCCGAGCCCCTGCCCCAACGCCGCCCCACGCCCCCGGCCTGCCCCGATCGACCACACGCCGCTGCCACGTTCGGTCCGGCCGCCGGCCTTCCTCTCATATATATGATTTTTTTTCAGATTATGTGCATATGTGTGATTATATGTATGTGTGTATATATAATTATATGTCCTGTTTTTTTCAGATTTTTTGTTCATATATATGATGATTTGTTTTTTGCATTTTTATAAAAATGTATATATGTATGTATGTTCTCTGTGTATATATGTTCATATATGCAAAAATTAGATTTTTAGAAAAGTTTTATCTATATTTGTTTTCTGATTTAGTACATTTTAGGTTAGTTTCATTTTTAGAAATGTTTTATATATTTAGGAAGAAAGAAGAGAAGGAAGAAGGAAGAAGAACAAGAAAAAGTTTTATATATGCAAAAGTTACATTTTTAGAGAAGTTTTATATATCTAGCGAGGAAAAGAAGACGAAGAAAAATAATGAGAGGAAAAAGGAAAATAAGAAGAGAAAGAAAGGAGAAGAAGAGGAGAAATAAATAAGAAGAGGAAAAAAGAAGAAAAAGAAGAGGAGGAGAAGAAAAAATAGTCTATTTTTTCTTGTTCTCCTCTTTTTTTCTTCTCTTTTTTCTTCGATCTTCTCCTCTATTCCTTTCTTCTTCTCCTTTTTTTATTTCTTCTTCGTCTTCTTATTTGTTATCGGGCATGTCGTTGTCGATATACCCCCTCCCGATAACTTCAACACGAGGGGGGGTATATACCCCCTCCCTGATAACATTATTTTCCCATGTATGTATGTCGTCATTGTAGATATAACCGCCCCCCTCCCGGATAACTTCGACATGAGGGGCGGTCGATATATATACCCCCTCTCGATCGTGATAACTTATACCACGGGAGCACCCCCCCCCCCGGCCCTCTCGCTCGACCAAAACTATCGAGGACACCCAAACCCTAGAAAAAACGATGTCGGTCTCCTACCCCCTCCTGCCGCGCCCCTACCCGATCGACAAACTCTCTTGAGGCCACCCAAATTTACCAAGTTAAAAGAGCATTGTCGTCGAGGCCACCCCAAACCCTAGAGAAGCGTCGAGGCCAGGCCACTAATATGATTCCTTATTGTGCTTAGCTAGCTAGTTCAACGTTTGCCACTAATATATCCATCTGTCATGTTTGAATAATAATTGTCATGTTGTAAATATTTGCAGAAACTATGGATCCGCACCCCCGAGCCGAAGCACAAGAAGCAATGTTGGGGGAGATAATCGCACATGGAAGTGATGTCGTCTTGTCGTTTCTTAGCGATGTTGGGGGAGATAATCGCACATGGGAGATAATCGGCAACTTTTTGTTCATTTCCTGATATCTCAAGTAATAATTATTTTTTTTGTCTTGCAGGGTTTGGAAAAAGTTCACCGAAGAAGTTCCGGAACTGCCGAAGGAGCTGCGATATAAATACCCGAAAGTAAGTACTACTAGCTAGCTAGTTCCGAACATCTCCCATTGATTCTAGCTACTTTTTCATCAATGCCATTTATAATGCTTCATTATCAGTTTGATTGACCTCTATTTCTCGTAAAGTGCTTGTGACAGGAACAAGGGAATGATTACTGTGGATACTACGTGTGCGAGTTCAACTACAACGCGACTTGCAAAGATAAGCGGGGCTACTCTAAAAGACAATTTGATGTGCGTAAGCAATAATATTCACAATTTCATT
Organism: Triticum aestivum; assembly: GCF_018294505.1. Lineage (NCBI taxonomy): Eukaryota > Viridiplantae > Streptophyta > Magnoliopsida > Poales > Poaceae > Triticum > Triticum aestivum. The sequence continues at coordinate 672,498,382 of NC_057812.1, forward strand.
TTATTGCACCATCATTTCTGTTGAGTTTCATTCATATATATGTATTAACCCCCTTCTTCAAATTAGACGTGAGAGATGCGGAATGAACTCCTACCAGAAGATCGCATGAAAGCAATTCAAGAGGAATTAGCGGGATTCTTTATTGACCACGTCATCAATAAAGCCGGAGAATACCATGTGGAACTTGATTTCAGATGCTAGGGGATTGTAAGAGATCATTTTACATATTATATATGTATGTAGCCAGTAGCGTCAAATAGATAATACGAAAACTTATTGTTCGACCAATCTCTCGGAGAAGGAGAGGTCGATCACTTCTCTCGGTATACATGACGAACTTTTGTACTTAATGGTTTCCTTCACTTTCTTACTAGCTAGCGTGTCGAGGGCCTCTCTATATGTATAGTACGTAGCGTCGACCAAGCACGGAGATAAGAGAGGACACTTCTCTCCATTAATGAATTAGCTACCTAACACAATATATGAAACACCTTAATTAACCATACAAAACCCCCAAATCCACCCCCCTTTCAGAAAAAAAAACCTAGCCCCTGAACAACTGACGCGTGGATGCCTATTGGTCCCGGTTGGTGTCACCAACCGGGACTAAAGGGCCTCCTGCCTGGGCTCACAGCACCGGCCATGTGGAGGCCCATCTGTCCCGGTTCGTATGAGAACCGGGACTAAAGGCCTAGGCATTAGTAACGAGCCTTTAGTCCCGGTTCCCCAACCGGGATAGATGGGCCATATGAACCGGGACAAATGGCCCTTTTTCTACTAGTGAAGTCTCTTTGAATTATCAGTTTGGTTTGGCCTACTAGATTGATCTTTCTTGCAATGGGAGAAGTGCTTAGTTTTGGGTTCAATCTTGCGGTGCTCGATCCCAGTGACAGAAAGGGAAACGACATGTATTATATTGTTCCCATCGAGGATAAAAAGATGGGGTTTATATTATATTGCTTGAGTTTATGCCTCTACATCATGTCATCTTACCTAATGCATTACTCTATTCTTATGAACTTAATACTTTAGATGCATGCTGGATAGCGGTCGATGTGTGGAGTAATAGTAGTAGATGCAGGTAGGAGTCGGTCTACTTTTCACGGACGTGACGCCTATATACATGATCATGCCTAGATATTTCTCATAATTATTCGCTTTTCTATCAATTGCTCGATAGTAATTTGTTCACCCACCGTAATACTTATGCTATCTTGAGAGAAGCCACTAGTGAAACCTATGGCCCCCGGGTCTATTTTCCATCATATAAGTTTCTAATCTATTTTATTTTGCAATCTCTACTTTCAATCTATATCATAAAAATACCAAAAAAAATTACCTTATCATTATTATATCTATCAGATCTCACTCTCGTAAGTGACCGTGAAGGGCTTGACAACCCCTTTATCGCGTTGGTTGCGAGGTTCTTATTTGTTTGTGTAGGCACGAGGGACTTGCGTGTGGCCTCGTACTGGATTGATACCTTGGTTCTCAAAAACTGAGGGAAATACTTACGCTACTTTGCTGCATCACCCTTTCCTCTTCAAGGAAAAACCAACGTAGTGCTCAAGAGGTAGCACACCTCAAACTCATGATGATCGAAATGTACATCATTGGTTCGAGAACAATGAGAGTTGTTGGAGCCAACACCCATAGTTGACATATATGTCTCATCATTGAAACTACAAAGTATATACAACAAAACAGATAAGCTATCCATATGTATCCATTCAAAAAACAACAACGAAAAAAAGTGGGCGAAGTTTTACCTTGTGGGCATTTCATCGAACACCTCGTGCGCATCGGCCGCCGGCGCAACAAGCGAGCTCGTCGGCGCTTCGGTCGTCGTCGCATCCATCGCATGCCCTGCAAGTCTCTTCTGCGTCCGCCTAGAGGAGCCGTCCGCCGCCTTGTTCTTCTTCCTGAACACCTTGCCAGCCTTCGCCACCGCCGCATTTGGGAGCTTTGAGAGGGGGGCACGTGGTTTCACAGCGGGGGGCGGCACGACACCACCCGCCGCTGAGGTCATCCGTGGTGCCATGAAAAGGCCGCACACGAGACCGGTGCTTTGAGGAGCACCGGCAGAGGCGAAGTCAAAGCGCCCTGTGCTAGGGTTTGCGCTGGTGGCGGTGGCGAAGGGGTCGTGGGTGTAGGAAGGGGTGAGGGGGATGTCGGCGTGGCCGTCCATCGGGTGAATTCACCGGCGACGGCACGGCCGGAGAGGGTGCGACACGGGCACACGAAATAAGCGGCGCGCGATGCCGTTTCGCTCCGCGCACTAAACCACTTATGCCACGCGCACGTTTTTTGCCCTGTGACGCCCCCGATTCAACCGTACACTAATCATACACGCAAATGTGTACGATCAAGATTAGGGACTCACGGGAATATATCACAACACAACTCTAGACACAAATTAAAATAATACAAGCTTCATATTACAAGCCAGGGGCCTGAAGGGCTCGAATACAAAAGCTCAAAACACAAGAGTCAGCGGAAGCAACAATATCAGAGTACAGACATAAGTTAAACAAAGATTCCTTAAGAAGGCCAACACAAAAGCAACAGCGATCGAAGAGGCAAGGCCTCCTGCTTGGGACCTCCTAACTACTCCTGGTCTTCGGCGGCCTCCATGTAGAAGTATCCGTCAACGGTGGCATCTGGCTCCAGGGATCCACCATCTGGTTGCAACAACCGAAAAGAAGGAAGAAGGGGGAAAAGGGGTAGCAAAGCAACCGTGAGTAATCATCCAAAGTATTCGCAAGCATCAGATCTATACTAAGTATGCATTGGTATCGAGTGGAAGGGTTGTATCTGTGGACTGAACTGTAGAATGCCATAATAGAGGGTAAGTCCTAGCCTATCGAAGACTAGCATCTTCAAGCAGCTCCAAGCATCTTGCACCAAGTAGAAGAGTAAAGAATAGCAATTTATAATTAACAAGCATGTTGTAGCATTAACGCCCAGAGATCCTTCCTCGACTCACTGCAAGAAAGCAATCTCGGAGCCACATATCTCAGCTATCCATTTCTAGTTGTAATAGATCGGGATATAAGTCTAAACGTCCATTACCGTGGACACGGCTATTAATAGATAATCTTCCCTACAGGGGTGCACCACGTTTTCCAACACGCTTGATTACTCTGGCCGGACACACTTTCCTAGGTCATGCCCGGCCTCGGAAGATCACCACGTCGTAGCCCTACCTAGGCTCAGCAGAGAGGTCCCCGTCAGTCTACATCCTACGTACTCCAGAGTCTGGGCCCATCACCCGTTGCACTTCGGGTCGTTGCGAGCAGGCCGGATCCAGGCTCCACCACTACAGGATCACTAACCAACCTATACTAAGAAGTTTAGGATAAGTAGGTAGGTAACAATAAGCAGGTTACAAAAGCATGCTATGCATCCGAATAGGAGTAATCAATTACAGTAGCAAAATCTATTGTAAGTGTGAGAGAATGGAATGGGCGATATCAGAATGATCAAAGGGGGGTGGCTTGCTTGTTTGCTCGGACGAGAAGGAGGGGTCGTCGGTGACGTAGTCGATCACAGCGGCATCGGCAGCCGTCACGGGGTCTACCGAACAGAAGAGGGGGGAAGAAACAGTAAATACATAGCAAGCAAGTGCAGGACATGACAACAGACAAAGCTAGGGTGTTCTAACATAGTATTATGCGATACCGGCGAAGGGGGGAAACATACGGGAAAGTTTTCCCGAAGTTTGCATTTTTTGGACAGATGAAAGAGGGGGGAAGGTTGCACGTTCACTATTATAGGGGCACGTGATGGATGAACGGAGAGTGTAACCGGAATTGTCACGTTTTTCTGAGCAACTTTCATGTATAAAACTTTTTCATCCGAGTTATGGATTATTTTCTATGATTTTTCAAAGTTTTAATAATATTTTAAATTATTTAAATTAACAGAAATGAATTATTGCGTCAGCATGATGTCAGCATGAGGTCAATAGGTCAACCGCAGCTGTTCAGGTCAAACCTGGAAGCTGGGTCCCACCTTTCATAGAGAGTGGGCTACAGTTTAATTTAGCTAAACAGATTTAATTAGTGGTTGGGTCCCACATGTCAATGACTAATTAAAGTAACTAATTAATTTTATTTATAAAAATGTTTTAATTAACTAAAAATGCGGTGGGGCCCGCATGTCAGTGACACTGGGCTGCCCAGTCAGCACGTTGACTGGGTCAACCCAGTCAACGAGGCCTGCGAGGCCCGCTGGCAGTGGCCCAAAGGTGGGGCCCGGCCAGCCACGTCGGCGAGCCTCTTTCACGGCGGAGGGTGCATGCGTGCGTCGGGATTTGTCGTACGATGTCTATTTGACGAGCGAGAGGCGCCGTTCGAAAGCTAGGAGGGAGCCGCGTCGTGGGGTGCTACTGGGCTGCGTCGGGGAGGCCGGAAACGTCATCGGCATCGAGCTTGGCAGGGGCCGGAGTTCGGGCCACGACCGGACCGGGCGCTGGAAACATGAGAGGAGGAGCGGGTGGGTGCGTCGGGTTCCTGGGAGCCCCAGGAACCAGTGGCGGAGCTAGCGCCCGGCCACCCCGAGCACTTGCCCGGGCTCCGTGGCCACGGGCTGCGCACGCAAGTGATAAACAATAGGGCAAATCGCACCATGCATCGTGGTTTACCCGGGCAGGACCCCAAGAGTGTACGTGAGCTCCTACCAAGTGTTCAGCTAATATTTAAGTACGAGTAATGTGCTAATTAACCAGGCCTACAAAGCGCACTCCCTAACCAAGCATAATGTTCAGTAGTGATGGGCTGGTATTCACTTCTTCTAAAACAATTAGTACTTGAGAGGAAACAACCACTCACAGCCCTGTTCGGCACGACTTACATCCTGAACTACCCGTCGTCTCGTCCCCTTCTCCTGATTATGTAGTAAGATTTTGCTAACTAATTTGAACATTGACATATTTAGGTCTTAAATTAATTTATGAGGTCAAGTGGTGGGGTATATTTTACATGTCTTCCTCTTTTCTTACAAGCTCTCTATTTTAAGTATATTCACAAATCACAACACATAATTTATGTGAATTAGAATTTTATTACTTTATCTTGTACTCCAATTGTAAAAAAATATAAGCGTATTTAGATCACTAGAGGGAGTAGTGTCTTCTCGGATGTTTGGATGCTAATTTATATAGCTATACTTTTACTGGTAACATGCCAAATTTAGTATGGCCTTTTTTTCCGAGGTAATAAAGTTTTATTCCATCAATATAGGGTTACCATCGTGAGGCAAAAGTTTCTCAATACTTGGTTGACCTTGGTGTAGCCATAGTGTAGTGGTACGCTCTACACGACTATACATAGCCAATTGATCTGCTGTCGTATTTTGTTCATGTTTAATTTTTATTGGAATAAACTCTCTATTTTGTTGGAATAAACTCGGCAAACCCACAAACGCTTAGCCAAAGACATCACTCACCAAAAGTCAAGGACATGCCGCCCTTCGGTGTACCCATCTTTGGCGAGTATGGAACGAAAGGTACTCGACAAACACAAACATGCCATGTGATAGGCGTCGTTTACGTCGACTGGTCATCAGCCTAGTTTACTTTGCTGAGTACCTCATTTTAGCACTCGGTAAAGACTTTGCCGAGTATCTGAGGAAAGGAACTCGGCGAAGCTCTCTTTATCAAAATGGGGTATATGCCGAGTGTCACACTTGGCGAACTGTTATAAAATTGAATGTTGATATATCATATAGTAGTTCACTTTAAAATTACATTTGCACGACTACCATGTTTATATTGTTACTTCATTATTATTGTGCATTTGTGGTTCTGGAGTTTGGGGCTATTTCATTATTATTACATTTGCACGACTACCATGTTTATATTGTTACTTGATTTTGATTTCTGAATTAGACACTTAAGGCCTGTTCGGCATCCCTCCAACTCCACGCTCTTGCTCCGGGAGTTGGTGGAGATGAAGACAAAAAGTAGGGAGCGGGGGAACAGGTGCTCTGCAGATCCTAGAATTTCAGGGAGCAGTGAATTGCCGAATGACCCCTTAGGCTCAAGCTTGCCCAGACTCCACAAAAGTTCTGGCTCCGTCACTGCCAGGAACATGGGGCCGAGCTCGAAAATGAGGTTGGAGGGCCGATGCCGCGACGATGAATTGGGCAGCGGCCTTTTTTTAAATTTGCTAAATCTATGATATGTGCTCTCCCTTTTTTTTAAAATCCACTAAAAACAAATCAATTTGTGTACAGAGGGAGTAACTTTTAATGTGAGATAATGTTATTTTACAGAGAGCTATTTTCTCAGGTAGAAAAAATGGTAATGAATGTTCACCAGCTCTTACCTGTGTAAAGCATTCAGTGAGTGTGGGTGTTCTGAAAAGAAGAGGGAGGAAAAAGAACACCTAAAAAAATATATTCTGATTTTATAAAAAGAAACAATAAGAAAAAATGAAAGGGGTTTTCTGGAATGTAAAAGGATTAGATAAAGATCACAAGAAAAGATATGTAAGAGAGATAATTATGGATCACAAACTTAACTTCGTTGGTATCTCTAAAACCATCAAACATAACTTTACTAAAAATGAACTACACAACCTATGTGGGGGAGAAATTTCGAATGGTGTTTGATACCACCCAGGGGGATAACATATATATACATTAAGTTACAGATAAAATATAGGGTCGCGCTATTCGTCACCCTGGGTGAGGAATAGTTATTCTTCCCCCCCCCCCCCCCCCTCTATTTTACCATCAATGCACCGTAATTCTACGTTCCGTAAGTTTTGTCTTATTTCCGACGCAAAAAGGGACCGTAAGAAAATATATAATCGCCGTAAAAAATATTTTATGTTATGTAAAATTACAAATGTAAAAACATAGTCTAAAATACACATAAACTGCAAATTTTCTTGTCTTATGACCTATATTTTTATTTTTCTTATGTCAAATTTTATGTAGTGAATCAATAGGAATGTAACTATTTGAATTTGAAATGTAATTTAATTATGAAATGATCGTAAGATTACCTCGGGTGAAGAATAACTTATTCTACACCCTGGGTGATGAATAGTAACACTATATATATATTTATATATATATATATATATATATATATATACATTGACATAGGTATTTTATTTTAGTTAAGTACACAAAAATTTATAGTATAATATTCATGCATGACAATAGCAAGCAGAGACTCCTTTTTCATCCTTCTTATCAGAATGCTTTTCCTGGTCCAGAGAAATTGTGGCTTACATATGAAAAATGCCTTCGTCTTGAAGCTACCAATGCACCCACCTTGAGTAAATCAATTTTCCATGCGGTAATGTTATTCAGCTGATGTTTGTTGAGAGGAATGACAAACCGAATTTTTTTTTCTATGACAATTTATAACTTTGTACTAATGCAGACTAACTTCTGGAATTCCCTGATTTTTACTACATTTATTAAAAAAATGCAGAGTACCGTCCGTAGTTTCATATTTTTACTATATTTATTTAAGAATGTGATTTAACTCATGGAATTCCCCAGTTTTTATATGATTTATTTAAGAATGCAAACTACCTACCGTAGTTTCAAATTTTTACTAGATTTATTTAAGAATGTAGATTAATTATCGGAATTCTTCGACCATTACTATATTTATTTAAGAATGCAGATTAACTCCCGTAGTTTCAGATTTTTACTAGATTTTTTTAAGAATGCAGATGAGCTTGTGAAATATTCTGAATTTTACAAGATTTATTCAAGAATGCAGAATACCTCCGTAGTTTTAGATTTTTACTAGATTTATTTAAGAATGCAACTTAACTCTCGGAATTCCCGTAATTTTACTATTTTATTTAAGAATGAAGGTTGACCCCCAAAATTCTTTGATATTACCAGATTTATTTAAGAATGCAGACTATCTTCCGTACTCTCCGATTTTGACTAGATTTATTTAAGAATGAAGATTTACTCCTAAATTACCTGATTTTTACTAGATTTATTTACTTAAGAAGACTACCTCATGTATTTTCATATTTTTATTAGATTTATATAAAATATGGATTAACCTCTAGAATTCCCTGTTTTTACTAGATTTGTTTAATAATATAAATTACATCCTGTAGTTTCAGATTTTACGAGATTTATTTTAAAATGCAAATCAACTCCTAGAATTCAACGATTTTTACTATATCTCGACTCCTAATGTCTCAGTTGGTAGGTCGCGTTCCGGTTTTTATTTTCATCCCACCACTTTTGTCCGATTTTTTTTCGTCTGGTTTTTCTTCGCTGGTTTTTTTCGTCACTTCCCCACCCCACGCACGCACCCCCAAGAAAACCACCCGCAGGAGGGACGCCCTTCCTCTCGATCCCCTCCCGTCGCCGCTGCCGTCCTCTCGATCCCCTCCCGTCGCTGCCGCCGTCCTCTCGATACCCTCGAGTAAGCAGCACCGCCATTGGCTCCTGATCTCCTCGATTAAACGCCGACGCTGTCGTCTCTCGATGCCCTCGAGATCGCTGCGCCGCCATCGTCTCTCCATCCCCTCGAGATCCCAGATCCCACACTGCCACCGCCGCCGCCTCCTCCGTTGGCGACGCGGCGAACTCAGCGAGGCTTCCTCTCCGGTGAGGAGCAAGTCGACGACGCGGCACACAGCAGGCTCGGCCTGCGTCGGTGGTGCCGGTGAGTGGCGACGGCGGCGCGGGACGCAGCGGGCCCGACCTGCATCGGCGAAAGCCGGGTCCCTCTCCTCCGTCGAGTAGTGGCGACAGCGCAGGACATAGCGGGCTAGGCCTGCATCGTCGCCAGCGGGTCCATCTCCTCCCGCGAGCAGCAGCGGCGTGGGACACTACAGGCTCGGCCGCGAAGATGGATTTCTCCGGCGGAGCATTCGACTCCTCACCTTTGTTCCTCGACCTCGCGTCAGGGACGCATGTGCACCTGCGGCCGTACCTCCTCATGGTCAGTGATGCAGATGCCGCCGCTGCCGTTCCTCGCACAGCTGAGGACGCGGAAGCCGCTGCTCCTCTACGCGACGGTGGGACACACGACCATGTGAACGCCCCAGGGAGGCACACTGGTAGGGGATGCACCATGTAGCGTGTGGATTCCCACCAAATGTTTGATGAGTTACCCTAATTGATCTTTCTATATAGCTAGCCCTCTCTATTTCAGTCTCTCTCTGCTCTTATTTTGTTTTAGCTTTTTGCGACATTTAACATTGACATTTGTTCAAATCCTATCCAGGTAACAACTCCAGAGGAATCAGTATGTTGTTGTGTTTCTATATGTTCAGTGTGACTAGAAACCAACATGCTTACTGCTAAAGTTCTTGCAGGGGTATTGCTTTAATTTGAGAAGGCTCTATATAACATGGGAAATAGTTACTACTGAAGAAATCATTTCTGCAACACTCGATCTTGAGTCTGCACTTGCTAAAAGAGATTCACCTAAATCAATATACTCCTGATTGTTTGATTGGTACTGTTCTCTCGCAGAGAACTCTAACTAGATTCTTTTTACTTCCTAATCTTCACATTTTGCATTTTAATTATTATCCTATATGCACAGGATTGTTGAAAAATAAAAATATTATTAATGTCTACATTGGAAAGGATCCAAACTCTGAATAAGTGATTGGTGAATAATTTTTTATCTAGGTTCAAAAGTTGATAATCCACTATAGTTCTTTCATTGTGTAGGCAAACTCAGGTACGACGAAACAGGTTTCTTTTGCTTCTGCCGTCGCATTTGTGAATATGACTTTGAATCTCAACTGCACTTGACTGCACCTTCTATCTTGATCTGCTTGACAACTTATAATTTGCACAAGCATTCCCCTGCATAGTTTCTCCATGGTCTGAAAGAACAATTCCTGATGATATATTCCGAATTAGGTTGTTGCCTGGATCCTATGGACAATATATACGGTCACAATGTCGTTATCTGTTACCATCAAGTAAGTTTTCACTACGGCTTGTTTTGGTTCCTGTTCAGAATCCCTAAACCATATAGATTGCAAAACAAAGTTAGATGATGGACATCCTCACTAATCAATAGGTTTGCTTACCACATTTCTCTTGTTTTCCACAGTTGACGACTTCAAATTATATAAATCTGGGTGATACACAAGGATGTAAGGTTTCTGCACTTGCATCCATAGAAATCTGGGTGTTGGTAAATTCTGTTTTGGATGGATTTTGTATTGTGGAGAACAATATTAATCAAGCTCTCATGATATTTCCTCTGCTTCAAGATGCTTTCCGAGATGTTAGTTAACATGCTTCTGGACTTTGATTTTCTTTACTGAACTAGACCATTGTGCAGGTGTTGGTTCATGGTGGGTCGACCTTAAAATCTTGACAATTACCCTTGACACACCACATGGGATGTGCTCTATCCTGCTTTTTTTGGTCCATTATTTTAAATATGTTTTTCACCTCGGAGAGTTTATTAAATTTCAGCTGGGTTATAACAAGAGATGCAAATAAAGAACTTTATTATGGTTTTTCATAAAATAAATATGTACTTCCAAATACCTTGAAAGTTATCGATTATATGCAGCAAGACCATTTGATTAAGTTGGCTTTTTATTGACACCATTCTCTATGCAAGCTATTTGAATACATATTTTGCAAGAGAAAGCACAGAAATTGTTTGGGTGAGGCCAAGATTAAACATCTCACTTTTTTCAGAAATCATCTCTACTTAAGTCCAATTGGTCACCAGGTGAAGGGATGGATAAACTCACAGGTTGCATCTTATAGAATACGTTGTTCAAGGATGAAGAGGTGGATAAGTTTGTGGCTTTAGTTACTGAATGCCCAGATCTGCTTGCTTCTCAGCTAGGGCCCACATTTAGAGAAGACATATTCATATGCAAGTGATTTATAAGGTCAATTAACCCCCCCCCCCCCCACACACACACAATTGCAATGCTCATCATCTGAATTCAGATATTGTTATATGTATGCACCATGGTGAAGGAAATATGCCCTAGAGGCAATAATAAAGTTATTATTTATTTCCTTATATCATGATAAATGTTTATTATTCATGCTAGAATTGTATTAACTGGAAACATAATACATGTGTGAATACATAGACAAACAGAGTGTCACTAGTATGCCTCTACTTGACTAGCCTGTTGGTCAAAGATGGTTATGTTTCCTAGCCGTAGACATGAGTTGTCATTTGACTAACGGGATCACATCATTAGGTGAATGATCTGATTGACATGACCCATTCCATTAGCTTAGCACCCGATCGTTTAGTATGTTGCTATTGCTTTCTTTATGACTTATACATGTCCCTATGACTATGAGATTATGCAACTCTCGTTTACCGGAGGAACACTTTGTGTGCTACCAAACGTCACGACATAACTGGGTGATTATAAAGGTGCTCTACAGGTGTCTCCAAAGGTACATGTTGGGTTGGCGTATTTCGAGATTAGGATTTGTCACTCCGATTGTCGGAGAGGTATCTCTGGGCCCTCTCGGTAATGCACATCACATAAGCCTTTGCAAGCATTGCAACTAATGAGTTAGTTGTGAGATGATGTATTACGGAACGAGTAAAGAGACTTGCCGGTAACGAGATTAAACTAGGTATTGAGATACCGATGATCGAATCTCGGGCAAGTAACATATCGATGACAAAGGGAACAACGTATGTTGTTATGCGGTCTGACCGATAAAAGATCTTCGTAGAATATGTAGGAGCCAATATGAGCATCCAGGTTCCGCTATTGGTTATTGACCGGAGACATGTCTCGGTCATGTCTACATTGTTCTCGAACCCGTAGGGTCCGCACGCTTAAGGTTTCGATGATAGTTATATTATGAGTTTATGCATTTTGATGTACCGAAGTTTGTTCGGAGTCCCGGATGTGATCACGGACATGACGAGGAGTCTCGAAATGGTCGAGACATAAAGATTGATATATTGGAAGCCTATATTTGGATATCGGAAGTGTTCCGGGTGAAATCGGGATTTTACCGGAGTATCGAGAGATTACCGGAACCCCCCCCCCGGGGAGGAATATGGGCCTTAGTGGGCCTTAGTGGGCCTTAGTGGAAGAGAGGAGAGGTGGCCAGGGCTGGGCCACGCGCCCCTCCCCCCCCTAGTCCGAATAGGACAAGGAGAGGGGGCCGGCGCCCCCCTTCCTTCTCTCTCTCCTCTTTCCCCTCCTCCCGAATCCTATTCCAACTAGGAAAGGGGGGAATCCTATTCCCGGAGGGAGTAGGACTCCTCCTGGCGCGCCCTCTCCAGGCCAGCCGCACCCCCCCCCCTTGATCCTTTATAAACGGAGGCAGGGAGCACCCCAAGAGACACAAGTTGATCCACGTGATCATATTCTTAGCCGTGTGTGGTGCCCCCTTCCACCATAGTCCTCGATAATATTGTAGTGGTGCTTAGGCGAAGCCCTGCAACGGTAGTACATCAAGATTGTCACCACGCCGTCGTGCTGACGGAACTCTTCCCCGACACTTTGTTGGATCGGAGTCCGGGGATCGTCATCGAGCTGAACGTGTGCTAGAACTCGGAGGTGCCGTAGTTTCGGTGCTTGATCGGTCGGGCCGTGAAGACGTACGACTACATCAACCACGTTGTGCTAACGCTTCCGTTGTCGATCTACAAGGGTACGTAGATTACACTCTCCCCTCTCGTTGCTATGCATCACCATGATCTTGCGTGTGCGTAGGAAATTTTTTGAAATTACTACGTTACCCAATAGTGGTATCCGAGCCTAGGTTTTATGTGTTGATGTTATTTGCACGAGAAGAACACAAGTGAGTTGTGGGCGATATAAGTCATACTGCTTACCAGCATGTCATACTTTGGTTCGGCGGTATTGTTGGACGAAGCGGCCCAGACCGACATTACGCGTACGCTTATGCGAGACCGGTTCTCCCGACGTGCTTTGCACAAAGGTGGCTAGCGGGTGACAGTTTCTCCAACTTTAGTTGAACTGAGTGTGGCTACGCCCGGTCCTTGCGAAGGTTAAAACAGCATCAACTTGACAAACTATCGTTGTGGTTTTGATGCGTAGGTAAGATTGGTTCTTGCTTAAGCCCGTAGCAGCCACGTAAAACTTGCAACAACAAAGTAGAGGACGTCTAACTTGTTTTTGAAGGGCATGTTGTGATGTGATATGGTCAAGACATGATGCTAAATTTTATTGTATGAGATGATCATGTTTTGTAACCGAGTTATCGGCAACTGGCAGGAGCCATATGGTTGTCGCTTTATTGTATGCAATGCAATCGCGCTGTAATGCTTTACTTTATCACTAAGCGGTAGCGATAGTCGTGGAAGCATAAGATTGGCGAGACGACAATGATGCTACGATGGAGATCAAGGTGTCGCGCCGGTGACGATGGTGATCATGACGGTGCTTCGAAGATGGAGATCACAAGCACAAGATGATGATGGCCATATCATATCACTTATATTGATTGCATGTGATGTTTATCTTTTATGCATCTTATCTTGCTTTGATTGACGGTAGCATTATAAGACGATCTCTCACTAATTATCAAGAAGTGTTCTCCCTGAGTATGCACCGTTGCGAAAGTTCTTAGTGCTGAGACACCATGTGATGATTGGGTGTGATAGGCTCTACGTTCAAATACAACAGGTGCAAAACAGTTGCACACGCAGAATACTCAGGTTATACTTGACGAGCCAAGCATATACAGATATGGCCTCGGAACACGGAGACCGAAAGGTCGAGCGTGAATCATATAGTAGATATGATCAACATAGTGATGTTCACCAATGAAACTACTCCATCTCACGTGATGATCGGACATGGTTTAGTTGATTTGGATCACGTAATCACTTAGAGGATTAGAGGAATGTCTATCTAAGTGGGAGTTCTTAAGTAATATGATTAATTGAACTTAAATTTATCATGAACTTAGTCCTGGTAGTATTTTGCAAATTATGTTGTAGATCAATAGCTCGCGTTGTTGCTTCCCTGTGTTTATTTTGATATGTTCCTAGAGAAAATTGTGTTGAAAGATGTTAGTAGCAATGATGCGGATTGGATCCGTGATCTGAGGTTTATCCTCATTGCTGCACAGAAGAATTATGTCCTTGATGCACCGCTAGGTGACAGACCTATTGCAGGAGCAGATGCAGACGTTATGAACGTTTGGCTAGCTCAATATGATGACTACTTGATAGTTTAGTGCACCATGCTTAATGGCTTAGAATCGGGACTTCAAAGACGTTTTGAACGTCATGGACCATATGAGATGTTCCAGGAGTTGAAGTTAATATTTCAAGCAAATACCCGAGTTGAGAGATATGAAGTCTCCAACAAGTTCTATAGCTAAAAGATGGAGGAGAATCGCTCAACTAGTGAGCATGTGCTCAGATTGTCTGGGTACTACAATCGCTTGAATCAAGTGGGAGTTAATCTTCCAGATAAGATAGTGATTGACAGAATTCTCTAGTCACCATCACCAAGTTAGTAGAACTTCGTGATGAACTATGATATGCAAGGGATAACGGAAACGATTCCCAAGCTCTTCGTAATGCGGAAATTGACGAAGGTAGAAATCGAGAAAAACATCAAGTGTTGATGGTAGACAAGACCACTAGTTTCAAGAAAAGGGCAGAGGGAAGAAGGGGAACTTCAAGAAGAACAGCAAGCAAGTTGCTGCTCAAGTGAAGAAGCCCAAGTCTGGTCCTAAGCCTGAGACTAAGTGTTTCTACTGCAAAGGGATTGGTCACTGGAAGCGGAACTACCCCAAGTGATTGGCAGATAAGAAGGATGGCAAAGTGAACATAAGTATATTTGATATACATGTTATTGATGTGTACTTTACTAGTGTTTATAGCAACCCCTCAGTATTTGATACTAGTTCAGTTGCTAAGATTAGTAACTCGAAACGGGAGTTGCAGAATAAACAGAGACTAGTTAAGGGTGAAGTGACGATGTGTGTTGGAAGTGGTTCCAAGATTGATATGATCATCATCGCACACTCCCTATACTTTCGGGATTAGTGTTGAACCTGAATAAGTGTTATTTGGTGTTTGCGTTGAGCATGAATATGATTTGATCATGTTTATTGTAATACGGTTATTCATTTAAGTAAGAGAATAAATTATTGTTCTGTTTACATGAATAAAACCTTATATGGTTACACACCCAATGAAAATAGTTCGTTGGATCTCGATCGTAGTGATACACATAATCATAATATTGAAACCAAAAGATGCAAAGTTAATAATGATAGTGCAACTTATTTGTGGCACTGCCGTTTAGGTCATATTGGTGTAAAGCGCATGAAGAAACTCCATGCTGATGGGTTTTTGGAATCACTTGATTATGAATCACTTGATGCTTGCGAACCATGCCTCATGGGCAAGATGACTAAAACGCCATTCTCCGGAACAATGGAGCGAGCAACTGACTTATTGGAAATAAATACATGCTGATGTATGCGATCCGATGAGTGTTAAGGCTCGCGGAGGGTATCATTATTTTCTGACCTTCACAGATGATTTGAGCAGATATGGGTATATCTACTTGATGAAACATAAGTCTGAAACATTTGAAAAGTTCAAAGAATTTCAGAGTGAAGTGGAAAATCATCGTGACAAGAAAATAAGGTTTCTACGATCTGATCACGGAGACAAATATTTGAGTTACGAGTTTGGTCTTCAATTAAAACAATGTGGAATAGTTTCACAAATTCATGCCACCTGGAACACCACAGCATAATGGTGTGTCCGAACGTCATAACCGTACTTTATTGGATATAGTACAATCTATGATGTTTCTTACCGATTTACCAATATCGTTTTGGGATCATGCATTAGAGACAGCTGCATTCACGTTAAAAAAAAGGGGGCACCATCTAAGTCCGTTGAGACGACACAATATGAACTCTGGTTTGGCAAGAAACCAAAGTTGTCGTTTCTTAAAGTTTGGGGTTGCGATGCTTATAAGAAAAAGTTTCATCATGATAAGCTCAAACCCAAATAGGAGAAATGTGTCTTCATAGGATACCCAAAGGAGATAGTGGGATACACCTTCTATCACAGATCCTAAGGCAAGACATTCGTTGCTGAGAATGGATACTTTCTAGAGAAGGAGTTTCTCTCGAAAGAAGTGAGTGGGAGGAAAGTAGAACTTGATAAGGTAACTGTACCTGCTCCCTTATTGGAAAGTAGTTCATCACAGAAATCTGTTTCTGTGACACCTACACCAATTAGTGAGGAAGCTAATGATATTGATCATGAAACTTCAGATCAAGTTACTACCGAATCTCGTAGGTAAACCAGAGTGAGATCCGCACCAGAGTGGTACGGTAATCCTGTTCTGGAAGTCATGTTACTAGACTATGACGAACTTGCGAACTATGAGGAAGCAATGATGAGCCCAGATTCCGCGAAATGGTTTGAGCCCATAAATTCTGAGATATGATCCATGTATGAGAACAAAGTATGGACTTTGATGGATTTGCCCGATGATCGGCAATAAATGGATCTTCAAGAGGAAGACGGACGTTGATAGTAGTGTTACTATCTACAAAGCTAGACTTGTCGAAAAAGGTTTTTGACAAAGTTCAAAGTGTTGACTACGATGAGAGTTTCTCACTCGTATCTATGCTTAAGTTTGTCCGAATCATGTTAGCAATTGCCGCATTTTATGAAATCTGGCAAATGGATAAACAAAACTGCATTCCTTAATGGATTTATTGAAGAAGAGTTGTATATGATGCAACCAGAAGGTTTTGTCAATCCTAAAGGTGCTAACAAAATATGCAAGCTCCAGCGATCCATCTATGGACTGGTGCAAGCATCTCGGAGTCGGAATATACGCTTTGATAAGTTGATCAAAGCATATAGTTTTATACAGACTTGCGGTAAAGCCTGTATTTACTAGAAAGTGAGTGGGAGCACTACAGCATTTCTGATAAGTATATGTGAATGACATAATGTTGATCGGAAATAATGTAGAATTATTCTGCAAAGCATAAAGGAGTGTTTGAAAGGAGTTTTTCAAAGAAAGACCTCGGTGAAGCTGCTTACATATTGAGTATCAAGATCTATAGAGATAGATCAAGACGCTTGATAAGTTTTTTCAATGAGTACATACCTTGACAAGATTTTGAAGTAGTTCAAAATGGAACAGTCAAAGAAAGAGTTCTTGCCTGTGTTACAAGGTGTGAAATTGAGTAAGACTCAAAACCCGACCACGGCAGAAGATAGAAAGAGAATGAAAGTCATTCCCTATGCCTTGGCCATAGGTTCTATAAAGTATGCCATGCTGTGTACCAGATCTATTGTATACCCTACACTGATTTTAGCAAGGGAGTACAATAGTGATCTAGGAGTAGATCACTGGACAGCGGTCAAAATTATCCTTAGTGGAATAAGGGTATGTTTCTCGATTATGGAGGTGACAAAAAGGTTCGTCGTAAAGAGTTACATCGATGCAAGTTTTGACACTAATCTAGATGACTCTAAGTCTCAATCTAGATACATATTGAAAGTGGGAGCAATTAGCTAGAGTAGCTCCGAGCAGAGTATTGTTTACATAGAAATTTGCAAAATACATATGGATCTGAATGTGGCAGACCCGTTGACTAAAATTATCTCACAAGCAAAACATGATCACACCTTAGTACTCTTTGGGTATTAATCACATAGCAATGTGAACTAGATTACTGAATCTAGTAAACCCTTTGGGTGTTGGTCACATGGTGATGTGAACTATGGGTGTTAATCACATGATGATGTGAACTATCGATGTTAATCACATGGTGATGTGATCTAGATTATTGACTCTAGTGCAAGTGGGAGACTGAAGGAAATATGCCCTAGAGGCAATAATAAAGTTATTATTTATTTCCTTATATCATGATAAATGTTTATTATTCATGCTAGAATTGTATTAACTGGAAACATAATACATGTGTGAATACATAGACAAACAGAGTGTCACTAGTATGCCTCTACTTGACTAGCCTGTTGATCAAAGATGGTTATGTTTCCTAGCCGTAGACATGAGTTGTCATTTGATTAACGGGATCACATCATTAGGTGAATGATCTGATTGACATGACCCATTCCATTAGCTTAGCACCCGATCGTTTAGTATGTTGCTATTGCTTTCTTCATGACTTATACATGTTCCTATGACTGTGAGATTATGCAACTCCCGTTTACCGGAGGAACACTTTGTGTGCTACCAAACGTCACAACGTAACTGGGTGATTATAAAGGTGCTCTACAGGTGTCTCCAAAGGTACATGTTGGGTTGGCGTATTTCGAGATTAGGATTTGTCACTCCGATTGTCGGAGAGGTATCTATGGGCCCTCTCGGTAATGCACATCACATAAGCCTTGCAGGCATTGCAACTAATGAGTTAGTTGTGAGATGATGTATGACGGAACGAGTAAAGATACTTGCCGGTAACAAGATTGAACTAGGTATTGAGATACCGACGATCGAATCTCGGGCAAGTAACATACCGATGACAAAGAGAACAACGTATGTTGTTATGCGGTCTGACCGATAAAAGATCTTAGTAGAATATGTAGGAGCCAATATGAGCATCCAGGTTCCGTTATTGGTTATTGACCGGAGACATGTCTCGGTCATGTCTACATTGTTCTCGAACCCGTAGGGTCCGCACGCTTAAGGTTTCGATGACAGTTATATTATGAGTTTATGCATTTTGATGTACCGAAGTTTGTTCGGAGTCCCGGATGTGATCACGGACATGACGAGGAGTCTCGAAATGGTCGAGACATAAATATTGATATATTGGAAGCCTATATTTGGATATCGGAAGTGTTCCGGGTGAAATCGGGATTTTACCGGAGTACCGGAAGGTTACCGGAACCCCCCTGGGAGGTATATGGGCCTTAGTGGGCCTTAGTGGAAGAGAGGAGAGGTGGCCAGGGCTGGGCCGCGCGCCCCTCCCCCCCTAGTCCGAATAGGACAAGGAGAGGGGGCCGGCGCCCCCCTTCCTTCTCTCTCTCCTCTTTCCCCTCCTCCCGAATCCTATTCCAACTAGGAAAGGGGGGGGGGAATCCTACTCCCGGAGGGAGTAGGACTCCTCCTGGCGCGCCCTCTCCTGGCCGGCCGCACCCCCCTTTTGATCCTTCATATACGGAGGCAGGGAGCACCCCAAGAGACACAAGTTGATCCACGTGATCATATTCTTAGCCGTGTGCGGTGCCCCCTTCCACCATAGTCTTCGATAATATTGTAGCGGTGCTTAGGCGAAGCCCTGCGACGGTAGTACATCAAGATTGTCACCACGCCATCGTGCTGACGGAACTCTTCCCCGACACTTTGCTGGATCGGAGTCCGGGGATCGTCATCGAGCTGAACGTGTGCTAGAACTCGGAGGTGCCGTAGTTTCGGTGCTTGATCGGTCGGGCCGTGAAGACGTACGACTACATCAACCACGTTGTGCTAACGCTTTCGTTGTCGATCTACAAGGGTACGTATATTACATTCTCCCCTCTCGTTGCGTGTGCGTAGGAAATTTTTTGAAATTACTACGTTTCCCAACACATGGTTCATGACTATACTTTTTCCATATGTGTTTGCAAAGTTTGCCAATATTATTATGCAGAGACAACCTGCCATGGTTCTGCGGCTGATGTGTTCTTTCATTTCTCAATTTCTTTTGCTTTAAAATGATGTTGATTGACTGAAATAATTGTTCTGCATAGCTTGCACACTCAGACCTACTTGAATTTAGAGTTTTATTAATTCATTTAGAACAGTGTTAACATTTTACATTTTTCTACAGAAAGTTGTATACTGCAGGGGTCTATACCCGGGAACCAAGGAAGGCAACTCAGAAGTTGCTCCCTGCCAATAATCAACATTGACAAGGATAGGAGGGCAGAGAGAACATGCTGCCATGGAACCAATCCATTTTTTACCTTGCTGCTTTCATGTTTCCTTATATTCAGTAGCCATATATTTTTAGGACTTAGGATGCGATTTGGCATGCATCACTGATGGTAGTTAATGCTTTTGTCAGTTCAAGTTGAGCTATTTTGTGTACAGTTGCTATTGGCCATGGAAAGACTGGCAATGCATGGCTCGGTTTTATTGAGCTTAGGCAAAAAATTGAGTGGACCACCTAAATTCATACCAAACAAACAAAGGCTAAGTAGAGCCTCAAATTAGAGACATGATGGATATCCATTCTGATCACTATTAGATTTTGCTACTTGTCATCTAATAATCTCGCACGACTACCTGTATTTTTCAACTTGTTTGCTGACCTGACCTTATTTGGGGTAGGACATGACTGTACGTTTTGTGAAAGTTACAGGAGGCACATGCTATTTAAAATGGATAGATTGTAAATTTTGTTATACCTCCATTGGTCAGGACCTGACCATGGAAGAATGAACACTAAATGATGTCAAACGAACTATATTGGTCAGGATCTCCACATAATAAGTGCTATTCTCACTCGACAGGTTCCTGGATGGTTATGTATGGGTCGTCGCTTCATATAGTCGCAGGGGGGAGGGCTGGCCACTGAACCACATTGGTCGTAGGTAATGAATAGCATGACTCATGTCTTATTTTGGTGATAAAGATGTGATATAGATGCAGCCTGATGGTTCGCTGCTGTGAGCGGAGCGACACCGTTCTGTGAGGGAGGAGAGAAGCGCTGGCTCGAGTCGGGTGAGGTGGCGCTGACAAACACTGTGTTTCATTGTTGTGAGTGGTGCCACGGGGTGGCCGGCGTCGGCTGGACTGGCGTCTGCTGGGGAGTGACGCAGGGAGTGATGCTGAGGGGGTACGGGATCCATGGTAGTCGGGCAAATCCAACGGTGCACATGTTCTGATCATACAACTTAGGAGGGTGCCGATCGCCGAAAGTGATCGCCCGGCCGACTTCTGGTGTTGCCCTACTTAGGTATGGGGCATGCTGTTTCGTGGAACAATCAACATGTCTTTATGACTTGGGAATTAGGAATTCTATCCACTTTGCATCAAATTTTGAAATTCCCTAAGAGATTTATTCTATGTTATGATAGAAATATTTTCATAGTATAGCATGCTTTCAGTTGAGACGTGCGTTGCACATGCATGCTTACTATGGTTCCAACAACTTGTGCGCTCCAATGTACTTTTTTAATCCTTACGTTTACACATAAATCACATTGCTTGCGATATCAGCACAAGCAATTGTAACTGTAGTCTCTCATAAGTGGTGGATGCATAGCCTAAATTAAGGTCTATCCTTGAGCTTTCATCGACTGTGAGCCAATTGCTTTCTTATTTGACATCTTCGATAGTATGTTGTAAATTACATTTTTTTTGGTATACTGTGTAAGACATGATGTTGCATTTCATTTATCGTCCACGATAATAATCAATGGACATCTGGCCAATTGATTTATCATTGAATTTGGACAAGTGAAAATGAATAGAAACTATCAGAATAGAGAATTTATTTATTTATTTGCACAAACAGTCGATTCTTATGTTGTAAGTTTTGCTATAACAGTGGGTAAGAAAATAAATTATATTCCAACTGCCAGGTAGGTAGGACAATCCTATTTAACCCAATGACTAATTTTATTCTTCATGTTTGTCTGGAAGCTAGGATAATTTTAATGTGGTTTTTTCACAATTCTTCATGTTCGTCTGGAAGCTAGGATAATTTTAACGTGAATTTTTGAAACACATCCAGTGCTTGATATAGTCTAATTTAATATACCAGCGATGATGGTATTGAATCTGCAAAGAAAATATATACTCATTTCCTAATTGCATCTTTTAATCAGGAGGTCTGGACCAAGCTTTAGGCAGGAAAGTGGGACAATCTTCAGTAAGCTACAATGTTCATGTCTTCTTATATCATTTGACTAATGTGTTCTTCTATCATTCTTCTACTTTTGGAGCTATTACTGCGATCATTTTGACCTCATGTCTTCTTATTTCATTTGACCTTATTTAGATATTAGTGGTTCTTAATCCAGCAAGGTCTTGAATATTTTTCGCTTTGTCCATTCAAAATTTTGTTCGTCTAGCAACGTTCATGGTTTAAGCTTTGATTCGAAAAACAACTTTCAATGTTATAGGAGAGACAAAGAGCAACAACAAGCCGACGTAGATATTGTGTAGTAGCAACATTAATGATCTGCTAATGTTATAGGTTTTTTTCTTCTTTCCTTAATATATACATGACCAATGTGTATTTTTAATGTTCAAACATGCACATGTCACATTAAGAGGATGAGAGTAGCTCAAAAGATATGCATACATCCTCTACCTTTTACCTAATGAAATATTTCTAAAACCATAGTAGATGTCAGGTGTAAATTCCAAGTAAGAGATGTTGGTTTTCGTAATTATTTCGTGAAACTTCATTGTAGGGTTATAGGATTGGTGAATAAGCAGGGTTGTTCTCTTTCTTTAGTATCTGCATGATCAAGTTGATCTGTACTTTTAATGATCATACATGCACATGTCACATTAAGATTGAATATATTGTGACTTTTCTAACCATTTCTTGTTAATTGCTTGAGGAAAAACTAACAGGAATATTTTTCTTAGAAATCCCAAGGAAGTAATTGTTCTCACTGTGTTGGTAAAATAACATATATTTTTGTTGTATGTATACTTAATTTCAAGAGATGTAGATTTTCTTGTTATCTTATATATGTTCCTTTTCTTTTTTTCTTCTTGTGAAAAATGAGTTCAACAAGGAAGGGGTCCTCATTCTGGCCTCCTGGGCTTGAAATGATTACTCCTTTAATTGATTTGAAGATTGTTAAATTTTTTATTTGGAAACGCTTGGAAGCTTTCCTTTGTTTTGGTGTTATGAAGATCTTATGCTGCAGGGAGTTTTCACCGATGCCACAAAGATGTTGTTGCATCGAACGCATAGGATAAGATGATATTAGTAAGTATCTATCATCAACATTTTGCTTTTGTCTTTAATTTGTAGGATTTCTTTTCTTTCAGCAACGTTTTAGAAATATAAATACTTTCTTATATTTTTATCCAGTCATCCACATTTAACTAGGTTGCAAAGAACATTGAAGTGATAACTGCATGTGTAAGTACCATGGTTGAGCTAGCAAAACATACATTTTTATGCTAGAGTGCATATGGCTTAGGTATGTGTATTTGTTGGCAATGTTCATGTGTGAGAAAGCAAGGTCCATAAGATATCTAGGGGATTAGAGGTGGTATGATTTAAAGATAAAGCATCATCTTGAGTGCTTTTTTTCATGTGGTTGCTGCATGGGCTTCAAATAATTTACTTGGGACTTCATTCAGAAGTACAACTGGTAATCCGAGATCAATACTGAGATCAGACATCAGATACAATATGATTTTTTTGTACAAACAAAATCTATGATATCGTGCAATTCTATGTGTGTTTAGAAATAAGGTTCGTATCTAGTACAATGTACATATAACTTGGTCATCCTAAAGAAACTTTATCTTGCATATTGCTTGGTTACAAGATAATAACTAATATGTATTACAAATATCTAGGGAAATCTTTTGATTGTTTTGTACATATATTATCAGAGATGCTGAATAGCAGGTTGCTTCAAACCAGGGGAACTGGCTGGTTCATAGATGGTTAAACGTTCAATCTTCGACGATGCTCAGGGAGCAATCAACGGGAATTAGGTTAGTACATCTTTAAAATAGCACCCAAGGGTGCACTCAATAATTCCAGATTTTCAACTTGTACTGTTATTGTTGATACACATTGTTTGTGCATACTTGCTTGGGAAAAGTATATTTTTCGCCCCTGGACTCTCTCAAAAGTATAGAAATGGTCCTTCAACTTTAAAACCAGCAAATGTTAGTCCCTCAACTTCTCAAACCGGATTATTTTAGTCCCTTGACTCAACAAAAGTTGTTTTCATGCTTACTTGGCATGGTTTTGACCGGTCAGCATCCACGTGGCAATCTTCTTCTTCTTTTCCATTTTAACTCGACTGGGCATTTCATCGAGCAGTTAGTACCACCGGGCAACAAAAGAAAGAGGTAGGCATGGAGCTTGCGTGGCTGTCGGCGGCGCATGCAGAGGGTGCATGAGGCCAGGGAGCTGCGCTACAGTGAGTTTTGTTGGACGAGCGGGGCTATCACAGCTAGCAGCACGGAGGCACGCGGCGGCTTGGCCTTCACGGCGAACTCGTAACACAGACACAGCTAACTGCTGCTCGTGTTGCCGTCTCGTGCTCATGGTATGCCTCTGCAATTGCCGGCGGCCGCGCCGTTGATGTGCCCGCGTCATCCAGTTCTCGTTCAAATCCATCACTTGCGTGGTGCGGGTCGTGGACATGGCGCGGGCAGTGGCGCGACGGCGGGGCGCACGCTTGTCGCCGCTCCAGCGCCGTCAGCCGCACCCGCTTCGGCGGCTCGCCCGGTGTGCCGTTGTTGCTCGGCCACAATGGGCGATGACTGGTCAAACCATGCAAGTCAACGTGAAAACCACTTTTGTTAAATCAAAGGACTCGAGTTATCCGGTTTAAAGAATTGAGGGACTAAGTTTTGCTGCTTTCGAAGTTAAGGGACCGTTTTTATACTTTCGAGAGAGTTTAGGGACGAAAAATATACTTTACCCTACTTGCTATGATGTTTGAATTTGATTGTTCTGTCGTGATCACCAATCACCACAGTTAACACACTACACATGATTCTGCTTGCAGAAACCCAACAGTTAACGGAGAAATAAGGTCACTTTGCATCTACTTTGCCTCAGTTTTTTCAGAAGTCAACAGAGTTTGTAAAAAAAAACATGATCCTGCGGGGGTTGCCCAGACTTCTTTTTCCGGGGTAGTAATGTTTGGATGGGACATGTCCCTCCTTTCGTTCGTGATTCGGCTGCCTATAATCACTTTGTAATTTCTACTTGTGCTATGTAATAGACGCCTTACATAAAAAGGCACTATGTTTTGTAGATACTCCCTCTGTTGAGAATAATTATCACTATAACTTGCTCTATGAGGACTTGTTGTGTCGCCTGTTCAATAATAGGTAGAAGAAAGGATACATATATAAATTCATAGCATGTATGGTAAACTCCTGGCTCTACATGTACGAGGCCACTTTAATATTGTAATATATTATCAATAAAAAGTCTTATATTTCTTTAGAGAGTGAGTACATCCTACATTTGGATTGAACAGTTGTCTTACAAATAAGTTAGTAAAGAAATATAGACAATCTAGACCCGGCGGGAGCTACTTGAGGAGGCATGCTGCCATGTATTGCTGCCATGTATTGCAGATGTGAAATTAAAGGAAGGGGCATTTTAGTCAATTAGGTTGTTGTATGCGGTTTCGTGTATGTTCATTGTTGCTTTATTATGTATAATAAGCGGGTGGGTGTTTTTAGTAAATCCATTTGTTGGCCCGTGGCAACGCACGGGCAGTCTACTAGTTTATCTAAGAATGCAGATTAACTTCCGAATACCACGATTTTTACTAGATTTATTTAAGAATGCAAACTACCTTTCTTTGCCATTTGAGATTTTTACTAGATTTATTTAAGAATGCAGTTAACTCCTGGAATTCCCCGATTTTTGCTGCATTTATTTAAGAATGCTGACTACCTCCCATAGTTTCATATTTGTAATATATTTATTTAAGAATGCAGATTAACACCAGAATTCCCTAAAATTGACTATACTTGTTTAAGAATGCAAATTAACGCCCGAAATTCCCCATGATTTACTAGATTTATTTAAGAATGCAAACTAAATCCGGGAATTCCATATTTTCACTAGATTTATGTAAGAATGCAGACTAATCCCAATCTTCCAATTTACAAAGGCAAAAATTGATTGATGTGGTATATAACTATTCGAGTTGTTGGGCGGGAGCATCAAATTCAGAAAAATGATGGTAAAGCATGGACAAGGTTATGGAAGCACAAATTACAGGATGGAAATTTTAATTTGTAAGGACGACAAATCCTGACGAAATACTGAACAGGAGACGGATTTGCCCAAGTAAATTTGACATCCTCGACCTGCCATCCAACGAACGTTCGCCGGTTAAGCGGGTCCTTTTCCATGGCCCTCTTCCCACTACCCCCGGTCTGCGGCCGTCAACGCCAACCGCCGGCGCGAGCTTGCGACTTCCCCTCCTCCCGCTGCGTCGGCCTCCACCTCCGTACCTACTCCCCGGGTACCACCTCCCTCCTCTCTTTGGCCGCGGCGCCGCCTCCGCCATAGTCCCTCTCCCCGGCCGCCGCTTGCACTGGATAAGCAGGGTCCGGCTCGTCGGGGCCCAAATCCGGCCGGCGGAGCGCCGTTCTGGCCGGATTGATCCTTTTAGCTGACGCCGGGAGGACCAACCAATCGACCTCCCGCGCGCCGTCCTGTGCCGGTGCCGGTGCCCTCGCAAGCAAGGCCGCGACCAGGGCTAGCCGTGGCCCTCGTCGTCTCCTGTGCCGGTGCGACTCGCAAGCAAGGCCGCGACCAGAAGCACGTCCGGCGGAGGCATCTACTCCACTGGCGCGGTGAGTCGTCCTGTGCCGCCTCCATTAGACGGCCTAACTCTGCATACCTCGGCTGTACGCCTGTACTAATCTGCAATCGTTCCCGCGCAGAAACGCTGAAACTTCAGCTGTAATCGCTCTCCAGGCTTTCGACATGGAAAATGCCTGCACAAACCTCAACCAGGTGGCCCGCGCGGTGCGCCTGCTCAAGATCGATGGGTTCAGCCTGACCGCGGGCATGGGCGGCGACTACTGCCTCAAGTCCATATGGACTGTCGATGGGTATGAGCTGGAGGTCCTTATCTATCCGGGCACCACATGGGTGGCTCTGAAACTCGTCTTTCTCAGCGAAGCCCGCACACAGTGGGGCGTGAGGGCGAGCATGGCCTGTCAGCTCGTAGATCTCAGCAGGGAGCTTGAGCCGTATCACGAGTATGGCGTGTCAGAGACCTTCTATCATCCCCAAGACTTCGGGGCATTGGTCTTCATGGACAGAAATAAGATACCATCTGGTTATATCAAGGATGATATGTTGACCCTGCGATGCGCGATCACGGTACTCAAGGAATTACCAGCACCAACCATCCCAGCTGAAGAAGTGATCACCCAACCTTCCACCAACTTGCACCAGCACCTTGGCGAACTCCTGCAGAGCGAGATGGGAGCCGATGTCACGTTTCTTGTGTCTTATGAGTCGTTTGCTGCACACAAGTACATACTTGCCGCAAGGTCTCCGGTTTTCAAGGCCCAGTTCTTCGGAGACATGAAGGAGAAGTGCTCGGCACGCGTGGAGATCAAGGATATGGAGGTGGCGGCGTTCAGGGCCATGCTCCACTTTATTTACACTGACACGGTGCCTGAGCTTGATAGACCGCTCGAGGAGGTGACGACGTTGGCTCAACATTTGCTTGTCGCCGCTGACATGTATGGACTTGAGAGGCTCAAGCTGATTTGTGAAATAAAGCTCTGTGATGGCATCACTGTCGACACCGCAGCGACCACTCTTGCTTTGGCGGAGCAGCACAATTGCTCCAAGCTCAAGGCCAAATGTGTCGAGTTTATCGTCAGCACACCTGCTGTTCTTGAGGCTGTGTTGGCGACAGATGGGTATAAGCACCTCGAAGCAAGCTGCCCTTTGGTCCTGACTGAGCTTCTCAAGTCTGTCCATGTGAGTAAGAGTCCATGTGTGGTGTAGTAGAACTTATGTCAGCATTTACCTAAAATGGAAAACTTATGTGCATCTATATATGTTTTGTTATGAGCAACTTAACGCTTTCAGTGCTCCTCCAATTTTGATGTAACTTAGTACAATGTCGTCCAAGATTTGGTTGCATGTTTATCAATATTAGTACAAGGGGATAAATAAAGTTGGATGATTCAGAGTGTGTATAGTTTCGTACATGATTTGGTCAGCCGCTGCTACATAATCCAGGTCTTCTGTATCCTGGGAGTTCTTTTGAACATCTTCATTCTCACATCAAATAAAATGATTCCTGTTTATAGGAATCAAACCTGAACCAACCTTTTGGTATCTGGTATGTATAATTGTATACTTTCCACAACATCCTGCAATATCCTCACGATTTTGAAATATTTGTGGAGCTATAACGGAGTTAGATATTTGAATATTCAGTGATGCCCTTTCTTGGTATTTTTAAGCATGCAAGGTTTGTGTCTATTTTGGTGTCATGTCCATGTTTTGGTCCCTCTGTATCAGGTCCATCCTCAAATCCTAAAATCTTCAAACTTTCAAGAGTTTGATCCATGTTATGAAAGCACAATAGCTGTTCTTGTTATTTTACATGTTCCTCTCGGTCATTATATAAGGATGTCTCCACAAATAGTTCACCTTTGATTACAACATTCTTCTCTGGCATGCATCAATTTGTACCAGTACTATAAGCTACAAGTTACCAGTAATGTAACTGCTAAATCAACTCAGAAGCGCATGCTCCGGGCTCACACAAATATTTTTCATTCTTTAAGAAAAGTCAAAATATCATACATGTAGATGACAGAGTAAAGTTTTGGAAAGCTCATAAAGCTGCTTCTTCAGCTCAATCCTGTTTATTCTGTGCAAACCAGAAATCAATGCATTTTCTCACAAAATGTTGCATATTCATCGTTCCCTCTAATATCTGCATCTGACATTTTCTCTTTACAAGTTGTTTGGCTATCTGTCTCCTTATAAGCTTATCAGTGTCACACGGTGATATATAACCAGTGTGTGCAGGGTTTGCAAGAACCTTCTTTTCACTGTTGTTAAGAGTTCTTTTTCGACAAAGGGCAAATCTAGTGTTTGTTTTGATGCCTTATCCAGCTGTGGTCTCTTCCGGAGCAGGTTCACTTGGACAAGTCTTGACTGCTCGTGCTCGGAAGTCGATGATCTCCAAACTCCAGGAATATAATTGATGGTATGGCAGCACATGCAAGTTTTTTTATTTGTAAATGCTAAGAAATTATCGCATGAATGTTATTTGTCATGTGTAAGCAGCTCATTACAGCTTGTACAGTATTCTTCAGAAATTGACATATGTGACACATCGACTCTTATTAGTTATTACAAGAAGCTAGAAATTTTATTATAAACAAAATTCCATATGTTTACGTTGTTTACTTCTTCGGTTCCCTTATGCTATAGATCGTGACCGGGGATGCCAGTGGGCAACACGAAGCATGCATATGACGTGCATATATAAATTGCATAATGTGAAGTTATTTGAAGGGGACTATGGTTTACGTTATGATATGACTATGGCTAAAGTAAACTCTATAATAAGTTCAAGTGGAAAAGTGCAGTATATTGTGCAGCCTTTGTGGGTTACCTGGCCTGCATTTGTTTTGTAACTGTGCATATATAAACTGCATAATGTGAAGTTATTTCAAGATGACACCCCGAAGGTGCCACCAAGCAATCAGCGTGGACTGTAGCAAAGTAGGGGAATAGGTGTGGGGATCCAAGACATTTTGTGGGTTGTCTCTGAATGTAGTGTCTCAGCTATGGATACAACGTTGGGTGCGAATAAGGCCCTTGGGCCCCGACTTTGTGACAGCGGCATTCTTTTAGGCGCTCATGGCTCACCGATGATTTTTTGAAGGTGTGTTCTCATGGATCTGGCTGATGAGGTCATACGAGTTCGTGTGTCACGCCCTTCTTCTTTTCTTGAGAGCTGTCATTCGCTTTGATCTATATTCTTTACTACCAAGTGCTGGAGCAAAGATGTCAGCCATGGTTTCGATCAATTGGCAAACGGATAAGTTTTTGTGTCGTGTCGTGTCATGGTATTGCTTTCCTTGATGATTATCAGATAATATATGTAGAGTACCTAAAAAACTAGAAAAAAAAGAGAGAGTTAGGTAGAATAAATGGTCAGATCAGGTGGTGGAGAACTTTTGTTTGTTAAATGTCCCCTTTCTTTCCATACTTTCTCATTTCAAGGGGCCCTGCCCGATGGAATCTTTTCATTTTTCCACTCATCTCACCCAGTCACCTTCCACTCTCTTGGTCACCCACCATCAATATGAGTCGCCGTCACAAGTCCTGTTTATTCTTGCTGGGTGAACACTCTGCTTTTCTGCCTCTCCTCTTTCCCCCTCTCTTCTCCCTCTTTACCCCCTCATCTCCTGTCCAAAGCATCGACCTGTCGGGATTGATCCGGATCGTGGACGCTGGGACACCAGCTTATCCGCCTCGCTCTCATCGTCTCCTTCGCTGGTGCGACGCTGAGGCTACCTGACCGGTTCTTCTCTGGTGGCACCGTAAGTCGTCCTTCGCCTCCTTGGTTCGCAGGCCTTGCGCGGTGAGTTTTTTATATATCAATATAATGGAAGAGAAGTGCTGGATTGTACTGATCCATAATCATTCCTGCGCAGAAACACTCCCAGACCTTCGCCATGGAAAAGGCCTGCACAAACCTCACCGAAGTCGTCCGTTCCGTGCGGCTGTTCAAGATCGATGGGTTTAGCATGACCATGGGCATAGGCAGGGACTACAGCTTCAATTCCAGATGGAGTTTCGACGGGTATGATTGGGAAGTCCGTATTTATCCACGGACCAATGAGGAATTCAATCGCTCCTGGGTGTCACTACGTCTTATCTTTCTAAGTGAAGCCCGCACGTGTGCTGTGAGGACGACTCTACGCTGTTGCTTGGTAGATCCAACAGGAAGGCTTAAGCCGTCTGAAGAAGATTGCAGGTCAATAATATTCAGGAAACCCCAAGATAGCTCATCTCAAGTGCCCCTCATAACAAGATGTGAACACCTCGAATTATCGGGTTATGTCAAGGATGACTCTTTTACTGTGCAATGCACCCTTGAGGTTTTCAAGGAACTACCAGATGTAGCAACGGTCTCCCTGAAAGAAGTGCATCTCCCACCCTCTAACTTGCACCTGCAATTTGCTCAGCTCCTTCAGAGCGAGACTGGAGCGGACGTCACATTTCTCGTGTCTGGTGAGTCTTTTGCTGCGCACAAGCTCATCCTCGCCGCAAGATCCCCTGTTTGTATGGCCGAGTTCTTTGGAGACATGAAGGAGAAGTGCTCTCAGACTGTGGAGATCAAGGACATGGACGCTACCGTATTCAAGGCCCTTCTTCAGTTCATCTACACCGACACCGTGCCAGAATTCGGACAACAGGTAGAGGCAGATGTGGAGGCCATCTATACCGACACCATGCCAGAATTCGGACAGCAGGAGGCGGCGGTGACGGTGATGGCTCAGCATCTCCTTGCTGCCGCTGACAGGTATGGACTGGACAGGCTGAAGCTCATTTGCGCAGGCGAGCTCGCTGGTGGCATCAACGTCAACACAGCAGCGACAACTTTGGCTTTAGCCGACCTGCACAACTGCCCGGAGCTCAAGGCGAGGTGTGTTGAGTTCATCATCAAAACTTCTGCCACTCTTGATGCTGTGTTGGCGACAGAGGGGTATAAGCACCTGGAGGCAAGCTGCCCTTTGGTGGTGATTGACCTTTTCAAGGCTGCGCGTGGGAGAAAAAATTGAAGCGTATCTTGCTTGCGCTTTCCGGGCATGTTTGTCTAGTATACTACTATATTTTGTTGCCAACTATTTCAACTTCACTTCGATGTAATTTTGTGCTAAATGGTCTACTGTGAGTTTGTGCTCCTCGATGGCAAGCATTGACAAGGTGATAGGCCCTGTTTGTTTGCGCTTATGATTTTGCTTTTGCATTTTTTTTTCACTTTGGCAAAAAGGCCACAAAAGCTCCTAAATAGGGGCTTTTTGCTTCGGCTTTTGACTTACGAATCAGTATTGTCTCATCTGCGCTACGCTGCTGCCACGCAAACGTTGCATGTTCCACTCTGAGTATAATGGGAGTTCTTATGGACACCTTGTCACTGAAATTGGGAATAAAATTCAGAAAATCCCATTGAACACTGTTGTGCCAATGATATTAATCTCCCTTCTATATGGCGTTGGTGTGTGCTTTTTATGATTTCCATGGCACCCTGATTCATGGGTTTTGATATTATTTCTGGACATGCACATTCTGTGAGATTGAAGAGAGCTGGCAACCGTGGATATATCCCCCCTTCGCCCAAGTGCTCAAGTCCTACCCCACCTCCCAAATCCACCACCGGCCGACTCCTCCCATAGCTGGATCCGCCCGAGGCCGCTGGCCGCAGCCCATCCGCAACGCCTGGCCGGAGGATCGACCCCGCGCGGTCGCCTCCTCCCGCGCCGACGGCGCCTCTTCTTCCCGCCCCTCCTCTCCCGCTGCACCGGGTTCCCCCGACCTCCCACCGCCGCCGTCAGAGCCAAATTACAAATGGCGTGCGGCAACACAGGTGGGTAACCTGGGTCACCGAGATCTACGACCGGGACACCTAGAAAACCCACTGGCTCGACAGCTTCCACTCGGCGGAGGCGGCGCCGCGTGCATACAACATCAAGTCGGTGCACTTGTACGTTTCTGCCGGTCACCGCAATTTCCCCAATAGCTACTTTCTCCCTTCTGATTTACTCGTCGTGGTTTTAGTTCAAAAACCATGACGAGTAAATCAGAACGGAGGGAGTATCTGCTGCCCTTGGAGCCATCGTTGGACCGCGGGTGGCCAATGCCCGCGAGCGTCGGGAGGATAGAGAAGCCCTCGACCGAGGCTGCCGGCGAGGACGTGCATGGCGGAGCTTCACAGGCGCTACATGGAGCAGGTCGAGGTGGAGCGTGGCCTGTACGCGGAGTACGCTGCTGGAAGGACCGAGGTCATCGACTTATCGTCAGATGTAGAAGGTAGCGGCGATGGAGCAGCGGAGGCAACATCGGCGAAAACGTTGGTGGCCGATGCACGACAAGCATCTACGACGGCGGCATCATCTTTGGCGACCCTGTCGACGGTACCAGGCCTGACCCCATAATCGATGGTCTGTCCAGAGCTGAGTGGAAATCTGTCGCCGAAGATTCTGGTAGGGACTAAAATTAGCAAGTTTTAGGTTTAGTTTCAGTTAAATTAGTAACTAAGGTTAGTATGTTCAATATGTACTTGTTTGAATGGAATTTTGTTTTCACCGAATTCATTTTATACTCAGCTAAATTTAGGAGTTCTGCTATGTCCAGCGAAAATTTAGTGAAGTAAATTTACTACACTAAAGCTAACTCAGCAGTTTACTCCGCTAATTTTTAGGGATCGGCTAGAGATGCCCTGAGATCAATGACTAGTAGGCGCCGCAATTATGACGAAAAAGGGTTTCCCTCGCTTTTATATTATAAAGCAACCATCACCGCATTACATCCGAGAGATGATACAAACTCATACCACTGCCGCACACAACACACACCCAAGGCAAGATACATAGGTGCCGGACACCGACACACCACCCCACCGACCACCAAGCACACTACAGATATGTGAAGATGGCCACTTGGAGCCAACAGATACCTCCATCATGACAATCCACAATGGAGAGGTGAAACGGACAACGACAAAGCCAGGACTCCAGAGCGGTGCCTCCCAGAAGGGCACGACCACAAAGAGCCGCCAGCGCCCGGTCGCGCAGATCAAGTTTTCACCCGAGTATGACAAAAAGGGGTGGGGATGCCACGCAGAGCCTTCCAGAAGGATATGACATCCACGGACGCCGCCACCGTCGGCCAGTACATGGACTGGGCAAGTGATGTACCCCAGCGTGCACACTCCTTCGTCGGACCCAAGCTCCGCCAACCACCTGCAACCAAGCCACCCGCGTGGCCATGGTTGCCCGCCTGCACCTGAGACGCACGCTCCGCCCACCAAATGCCACACCTCCCACCGCCAGGGCCGCCACCCAACAGCCAGACACCCCAAGACCATCCCAAAGAGGTTGGCTTTGGTCAAAGGGGACCCACTCTACGGACGAAACCGCAGCATTCGTCCCACCTCGGAACATCGCTAGAGCACAACAGCCCACACACGGGCGGGGAAAGGGGGAGGTGGGGGAGCGGACGCATCCTCCCGGCACACCACCGTGCGTCCGTGCTAGCGACGGGTGGCCCGAGCACGTCGGCGCCACCCATCCCTCCAACCAACCTCTCCTTTGGACACCCCTTGTGTCGTCCCCACCATGGCGGCCCGTGCCGAACCACGCGAGGCCAAGAACGAAGACCCGTCCACCGGCAAGAGGAACCCCAAGGACGCCACCCATTGCTAAGAGAGCTCACCGGGGAGCCCATTCGCGCCGCCGAAACATCTGAAGGTCGGCTAGTGTGACGCCCCCGATTTGACTGTACACTAATCATACACGCAAATGTGTACGATCAAGATCAAGGACTCACGGGAAGATACCACAACACAACTCTAGACACAAATTAAAATAATACAAGCTTTATATTACAAGCCAGGGGCCTCGAGGGCTCGAATACACAAGAGTCAACGGAAGCAACAATATCTGAGTACAGACATAAGTTAGACAAGTTTGCCTTAAGAAGGCTAGCACAAAAGCAACAACGATCGAAAAGGCAAGGCCTCCTGCCTGGGAGCCTCCTAACTACTCCTAGTCGGCGGCGGTCTTCACGTAGTAGTAGACATCCTCCGGGTAATAGTAGTCATTAGTAGCGTCGTCTGGCTCCTGGGATCCGTCATCTGGTCGCAACAATCAGGTAGGGGGAAAAAGAAGTAGCAAAGCAACCGTGAGTACTCATCCAAAGTACTCGCAAGACTTACATCAGATCTAAACTAAGTATGCATCTGTATCAAAGGAATGGGTTGTATCTGTGGACTAAACTGCAGAATGCCAGAAGGGAAGGGGAAAGCCTAGCCTATCAAAGACTAGCATCTTCTGGAAACCACCATCTTGCAGCAACAGGAGGGAGTAGAGTAGCATAAAGTAAAGTAGCAGTAGTGTTATCAACCTCGGCCAGAGAACCTTTCTCGACTCCCTGCGAGAAAGCAATCCCAGAGCCATACTATCCAGTTATCATCTCATATCCAAGTCTCATCACAATCCATTTCTCATCACAAGTATCCAGTTCTAGTTGTATCGATCGGGATACAACTCCAAGTGTCCGTTACCATAGGACAGGCTATCGATAGATGTTTTCTTCCCTGCAGGGGTGCACCAACTTACCCACCACGCTCGATTAACTCCGGCTGGACACACTTTCCTGGGTCATGCCCGACCTCGGCCAAACAATACGCTGCAACCCGACCAAGGCTTAATAGAGAGGCCAGCACGCCGGACTAAACCTATGCCCCCAGGGGTCATGGGCCATCTCCCCAGGAACTCCTGCACGTTGCTTGGGCGGCCGGTGAGCAGACCTAGCTACCTCCTTCAACAAGGCAGGAGCTTACGCAGTCCAACCCGGCGCGCGCTGCTCAGTCGCCGACGTCTATTAAGCTTCGGCTGATGCAAACGACGCAGAACGCCCATACTATGCCCACGTGATGGTTAGTGCTATCAGGCCAGAGGCCCCTCGGATCAAATATCCAAATCGTAGTGGATTAGGAACGCGCGGTAACGAGCAGAGACTCACGATCGATGTGAACCCGTCGCCCCGTCTCGAGTACTTGCGACAAGGGCTAAGAATGCCCGGCCACGCCTCGTAAGTATCTCGCGGGCACCTTCCAGGTCAACCCGTCTCCACATCACTCGCAATTAAGCTCGCGCGGGTACCCCTCAGGGTCGACCCGTCTTTCCAAGTAACAGGGGTAAAGTCCAAGTATCCGTGTGTCCAAACATCAAGGGGAAAACCCGAGGAACCACCCCCGGTGAATTCCACTCGATGTAATCATCAAGGTGAACGTAAGAGGATCCACCCTCGAGGTTCACACTTGAGGGGTTGCACGACAGAGCCGTGTCGGAAGTGGTTAAGGAGGAAATCACCCTCGATGACCCGACCAGATAGCTACACTACAGAGAACTCATCAGGAGTGATGTAAGAGGTTCCACCCTCGGCACTCGATAGTAACTCTGCAGAGTCGTATAACTAGGGGGGTGATGTGCGGTGTCGGGGCCTGGACATCGATCACGTGATCGAGTCATTGAACATAAAGCAAGGCAACTGGGACAAGGTGGGGTCACTGATGGATCTCTACCCAACCTATACTAAACAGTTTAGGATAAGCAGGTAAGGTATGAAAGTAGGTAACAACAACAGGCTATGCGTCAGAGTAGGATCATACAGAAAGCAGTAGCAGTTCTAATGCAAGCATGAGAGGGAAAGAAATGGGCGGTATCGGAATGCTCAAGGGGGGTTTGCTTGCCTGGAAGCTCTGTTGAAAAGGAAGAAGTGTCGTCGTCGACGTAGTCAAACACAGGGGCGACATCGGTCTCGGGGTCTACCGAAGAGAAGAGGGGGAAGAAACAATAAATATAAAGCAAACAAAGCATCACAAAGCATAACATGGCAATATGATGTGTCGGGATGACCTAACATATGGCTACACGATATAGGTAAAGGGGGAATTCAACCGGGAATGTTTTCCCAGTTCCGGACCTGTGTTAAACAGATGACCGGAGGGGGAAAGTTCCATGTTCATCTAGTTAGAGGCATGTGGCAGGTGAACGGACCGCATATTCGGATTCGTCTCGTCGTTCTGAGCAACTTTCATGTATAAAACTTTTTCATCGGAGTTACGGATTATTTTCTATGAATTTCTAAAGATTTTATTAGTTTCTGGATTTATTTTATTTACATAAAATGATATATGACGCCAGCATGATGTCACAGTGACATCAGCAGGTCAACAGACGGCTGACCAGGTCAAACCTGACCTATGGGTCCGGTGGGACCCACATGTCAGCCTATGTTAGTCTAACAGTGCATTAAACTAACAAACCTAGGTTAATTAGCTACTGGACCCCACGTGTCATAGACTAGTTAGCTAAACTAATTAGTTTTAATTATAAAATGTTTTAATTAACTTAATTGTGCGGAGGGGCCCGCTTGTCAGGGACCGGGGCTGCCCAGTCAGCAGTTGACTGGGTCAACCCAGTCAACTGGGGCCCGTGGGGCCC
This sequence comes from Triticum aestivum, assembly GCF_018294505.1. Classification (NCBI taxonomy): domain Eukaryota; kingdom Viridiplantae; phylum Streptophyta; class Magnoliopsida; order Poales; family Poaceae; genus Triticum; species Triticum aestivum. The sequence continues at coordinate 672,535,296 of NC_057812.1, forward strand.
ACTAACAGTGGCACTGGGGTGGCCCCAGGACAACCACGTAGGCGGCGGCCGGCGTTTCGCCGCCGGCGACGCCACAACGCGGCGGGGGCACCCGGGCCTCGTCAGGATTTCGCTACATGGCGTCATTCGGCGCGCGGCTTGGTCCATTCGAACGGCCAAACGATGCCGCGTCGAGTGGTGGTGGTGGTATGGCCAGACTCGGCCGGAATCGTCACCGGCGATGAGCAGAGGCGGCGGCACGTACGGGTGCTCGACGGAAACGATGCTACGGTGGCTCAAATCGGGCGCGGCTAGGCTCGTTTTGACGCGGGAGAAGCGGCGCATCCTACTGCGACCTGAGCTTGAGCGGGGGCGGGTTGTAACGACGACGACGGCGAGCGGGGCGGACGGCCGGAACATGCGTTGGCGGGGATCGGGCTACGGGGCTCGGCGAGAGCAACGGACGCGCGCGTTGGGCCCCTGGGAACCCTAGGAGCACGATGTGACGCTCAGCCTCATGTGAAGGCGCCCATGGCCATGGCACCAAGCTCGTCGGCGGCAACGCGCTCGGGCGACGGCGAGCGAGCTAGCTAGGAGGCGCGCGAGGGCGAATGGAGAGGGGAAGGAGAGGAAGAAGCTCACGGCGAGGCTGTAGGGGGACGGCAGCGTGCTCAGGGAGGACTCGGTGCAGCGAATCGAGGCGGCGGCGTCGCGATGGCCGGAGCAGGGGATCGGGTCACCGGCGTTGCTGTGCTGCTCCCTGACTTGATCCAACAGCGCTGGACGAAGGGGTCGACGGTGTTGGATCTTCCGGACAGATCGGCGGGGTCGGAGGGACCCGGTGGCCGCGGGCCCGACCGGCGCACGGCGACGGTGCCGCTCGGGATGAAGGAGTGTGTGAGGGATAGGGGAACGAGCGAGGGGGAGGAGGCGGATCTGGGTCTGGCTAGGGTTTGGCAGGGGCGGGTGGCCTTATCCGCCGGGGGAGACGATGGGGAGGCGCAGGATGGCCGGCGCGTGGCCATCGCGGCCACGGGCGGCTGGCCGTCGTCCACCTCCCCTCTGTGAACAGAGGAGGAAGGAGAGGGTGGTAGGTGGGCTGGGCCTCACTGTAGTTAGCAGGCCTAAGTGCACAGTGCACTTCGGCCCTTTTTTCTTTCTTATCCTATTTTTCTTTTTATTTAATAAACATAGATGGGTAAGAAAAAGGTGGTCTTAGACTGTGCCACAAATATTTTGGAGACTAGAAGAATTCATTTGGTATTTTTCATAATTAGGATAGCATTTAAAAATGCTGAATTGGTGCTGTTATAATTGCTAATGCTCATGTTTGCACAAAAGTGATGTTGTGTTCCTTAACAAATAATTGTTATGGAATTTTTTGGCACATGATGAACATTTTTCCAGCAACTTTTGAGCAACTTCAAACTTCACTTGAATTTGAATTGACTGGAATTTCAAATGGGATATTGATAAAAGGTGATTAAGCACTCTTTGGAAAAATGATTAGCTTAAATACAGAGGTTACTATAGCATGATACTGGGGGTGTTACAAGTCTCCTCCGCTAGAAGAAATCTCGTCTCGAGATTTAAGTGGGGAAGTAAAGAGTAACTTCAGGAGAACTGGCCCTTATAGGGTTAATTATCTGGTGAACAATTCAGGGAATGAGGTAGAAGTATCTCTCGAGTTTAAACTTAATAAAACATCAAGAGCAAGGTATGAAGGTACAATAGGAGGATTCAACTGAATGAACAACGATTGATACTTGAATAGAGTGTGAGAAAAGGGGGGGGGTTCAGATCATCGGGAATAGATCATCTCTCGGAAGGTGGCTCGTGACATGATAAGAAGCCAAGCGTGAGGAATAACCTTAGAAACAGGGGGTACAGGAGAGTCAGGTTTCGATCCTGTGGAACTGTGGGTTATGGGCCCAGCATGTGGGTTAAAAGTAGAAAGGGCGCTAGCATTTTGCACGGTCATGATAGCAAGGCATGTCAGAGGGCAGCCTGTCAGTTATGTCGGTAACAACGTCGGTACCAACGGCGAGGGACGAAGAGAACCATTTTCCTGCTTGTTGAACGAGGCGGGCCATTAGGCAAAGTTCTCGTCCATCGGTGGCTATCGGAATGCCATCAACAGTAGTAACAGGGTCTTACTGACAGAGAGATACAATGAGGTGTTGATATAAGCAGGAAAATATTACTGCTTATATAATATAGATCACAATAAGGTTTAAAGAAACCAATGGAAAGGAAAAAGTAATTGTCAGACTAAACAGAACAATGGAAAGGAAAATGTGTTTAAACACATATTTCAGGGGTATATCCTTCCCAAGGACAAGCAGAGCATGGTATCCATGACAGGATAGAAGTATAAAACCATTTATGTAAGGGGAAAGAAATTTCATGACATTACCCATACAACGGTGTTCGGATAATTGATAAAGAAGATTTAGTATCATGCTTCAAATGTTCTTATTGGAGATTGGATTACCACAGACATGCTTCGAGATAGCATTGACATGGTTTCAAGCAAAGGTTAGACTTTGGATACACCAAGGACCCAACGGAAACAACTTAGAAAATAAGTCATACCATTTTAGCAGGGAAAAGATGAGGGTGTGGCCGACAGGCTCAGTAGCAATCCATCGACATGTCAAAAAGGACGTATTCCCAAAATCAATATGATCAAGTTTGTGTTGGGGGGGGGAGATAAGAATGTTGTTGATGCTGACACAAATCATCGAGAGGCAAAGATGGTATTTCTAGCCATGAATTCAATTGGCATCTCTGAAGAAGCCAAAGTGTTGACGGTGGTCAAGACAAATTTTGTCGAGAGACTCTAAGAAGATGCCACCAAGCAGAAAAGGAAGGATGAAGTGAAAGGCTATGAGAACAACGGATTCGACACAAGCTCAAAGTCAAGCTTGTTGTTCGAGGTGAAATGATAAGAAGAGGAAGATCGACGTAAGCTTAGCACATCGTCGGAAGTTGCTCCGGGCATAAGGACCAGGTAGCACAGTTAACAAGTTGACAAGATAAAAATATAGCCGATCAGGCTAGGAATGATGTGATGGAGCATAAAGCTTCCCAGTATCAAGTACTAGGTTCAATGCCAGAAGGTAATTTAGAGTAGAGGTTGGACGGGGGAAATGAGTTGTAGAGGATAAGTAATTTAACTTACCCAGTAAATGGGATCAAGGAGGAAATATGGTCGGGACCATAACTGCAAGGGATCCAATTTACGATACCGGAAGATTATTCAAATGATTAAATATGCTGGCAAGAAGCTTTCATGATAAGTCCCACACCGTGTCCGTGGGCATGAACACAAGGTTCAGGGTCGACTCCCACTTCTATAATGCTTAACCTTTCATTTTATTTCTCGCTCTTGATGAAGCTGTAGTATTGAAATTTTATCTGACGAAAAGCCAGTAGAGTATAACCCGCATAACTTTCGAGTTCACACAGATTAGGGAAGGCATAGGTTCAACCCATCGGGGCATCTTAGGAACATATATCATAAATTCCAAGAATAAATAACACAAGCTCGGTGGTAGAGCATGCTTGAGAAAGTGGAGGATACAATTTACCAAAAGCATTATGTATCCGAGGAAAGGCTCACAAGCTTATTGAATATGAAGGACGTTGTCGGATAAAATCCGAAAAAGGGGGTCTGGTGGTCCACAAGGGTTCTGATGTGAGCATCAATATTCAACCAGAGGAAGAAAGAATGCAAGAGATCAGATTATAGAAACAACTGACTAACTCAAAGCTCAATTGCAAAGGAATTATGAATTCCATGACAAGGGATCAGAAGCAATGCTCTGATTAGGGATGGATAGGTAGAATAGCCTTAGGGGTACAATTGATGGCGATTTGATTGATCGAGATTCAGCACATGTTAAAATGACGTCTAAGCCGGAAGGATGAATTCTAGGACCTGATTGAGGGTTGCGAGCATTTGCAACATATTGTATCAACTGACTCAAAATGATAATGACAAAGGCTGACAATAAGATTACTAGACTTATGGTATTAACCATAATGCAAGCAAGCAGGAAATTCAAGAACAATAGGCTGTTGAGGATTTTCACAAGAACGAATGGTATTACGAAGACTTTTGTGAAGTACAAGAATCAACTGAGGATGAGTGGATACTCGATAGGTGCACAAAGTTATGCGTAGGGGTATTCAGATGACAAGGAATTGCAAGGCAGTAAGCTCAAAGGATTCTCGGAAAAGGAGAGCAGTTCATGGCATCTTGTAATAATAAGAGCAACAAGGAATGATTGTATGAATGACAAGTGTATGTAGTTATCCATAAGGATATATCGGTGGTAGGGAATTGCAAAGGCAATAGGCACAAAGTCTCGAGAGAATATTGTAGAGTATCTTCGGAATCTTCTGATGCAGCAGGCGATCATCTGAAATAAGGGGCTCTCCGGGCGGATGTGATCACGAGATCCTAATGTTCGAGTTAGTAAAACCACTTAACCCGAATGGAAGAGAGATTAGAGTCCCAGAGTATAGATGAGGAATAAAAGATACTAATACCACACAATGGCGACGTGGGCCCGTAAGCCACACAGCCATGTTAGTAAAAGTTTTTGTAGTGACTAGACTCGACTTCGACCAAGGAGTTGGAAAGGGGGCGACCTACAGACAGTCGGCTCTGATACCAACTTGTGACGCCCCCGATTTGACCGTACACTAATCATACACGCAAATGTGTACGATCAAGATCAAAGACTCACGAGAAGATAACACAACACAACTCTAGACACAAATTAAAATAATACAAGCTTTATATTACAAGCCAGGGGCCTCGAGGGCTCGAATACATAAGCTCGAATACACAAGAGTCAGCGGAAGCAACAATATCTGAGTACAGACATAAGTTAGACAAGTTTGCCTTAAGAAGGCTAGCACAAAAGCAACGACGATCGAAAAGGCAAGGCCTCCTGCCTGGGAGCCTCCTAACTACTCCTAGTCGTCGGCGGTCTTCACGTAGTAGTAGGCATCCTCCGGATAATAGTAGTCACCAGTGGCGTCGTCTGGCTCCTGGGATCTGTCATCTAGTCGCAACAATCGCGTAGGGGGAAAAAGAAGTAGCAAAGCAACCGTGAGTACTCATCCAAAGTACTCGCAAGACTTACATCAGATCTAAACTAAGTATGCATCTGTATCAAAGGAATGGGTTGTATCTGTGGACTAAACTGCAGAATGCCAGAAGGGAAGGGGAAAGCATAGCCTATCGAAGACTAGCATCTTATGGAAACCACCATCTTGCAGCAACAGGAGGGAGTAGAGTAGCAAAAAGTAAAGTAGTAGGAGTGTTATCAACCTCGGCCAGAGATCCTTTCTCGACTCCCTGCGAGAAAGCAATCCTAGAGCCATACTATCCAGTTATCATCTCATATCCAAGTCTCACCACAATCCATTTCTCATCACTGTTGGGGAACGTAGCAGAAATTCAAAATTTTCCTACGCGTCACCAAGATCTATCTATGGAGAAACCAGCTACGAGTAGAAGGAGAATGCATCTACATACCCTTGTAGATCGCTAAGCGGAAGCGTTCAAGTGAACGGGGTTGATGAAGTCGTACTCGTCGTGATTCAAATCACCGATGATCAAGTGCCGAACGCACGGCACCTCCGCGTTCAACACACGTACAGCCCGGTGACGTATCCCACGCCTTGATCCAGCAAGGAGAGAGGGAGAGGTTGATGAAGACTCCGTCCAGCAGCAGCACAACGGCGTGGTGGTGGTGGAGGAGCGTGGCAATCCTGCAGGGCTTCGCCAAGCACCGCGAGAGAGGAGGAGCACTTGGGAGAGGGAGGGCTGCGCCAGGGGCAAGGGTGAAGCTCCCATGCGCCTCCCCACTATATATAGGGGTGGAGGGGGCTGGTTTCTTGCCCTCCAAGTCCATTGGGGCGTTGGCAAAGGTGGGAGGAAAGAAATCCCATCATTTCCTTCCCCACCGATTGCTATCCCCCCTTTTTAGGGATCTTGATCTTATCCCTTTGGGATATGATCTTATTCCTTCTAAGGGGGGATCTTGGTGCGCCTTGACCAGGGGTGTGGGGCCTTTCCCCCACTACCCACGTTCATGTGGGTCCCCCCATGCAGGTGGGCCCCACTCCGGAACCTTCTAGAACCTTCCCGGTACAATACCGAAAAATCCCGAACATTTTCCAGTGGCCAAAATAGGACTTCCCATATATAAATCTTTACCTCCGGACCATTCCGGAACTCCTCGTGACGTCCGGGATCTCATCCGGGACTCCGAACAACATTCGGTAACCACATACAAACTTCCTTTATAACCCTAGCGTCATCGAACCTTAAGTGTGTAGACCCTACGGGTTCGGGAGACATGTAGACATGACCGAGACGTTCTCCGGTCAATAACCAACAGCGGGATCTGGATACCCATGATGGCTCCCACATGTTCCACGATGATCTCATCGGATGAACCACGATGTCAAGGACTTAATCAATCCCGTATTCAATTCCCTTTGTCTATCGGTATGTTACTTGCCCGAGATTCGATCGTCGGTATCCAATACCTTGTTCAATCTCGTTACCGGCAAGTCACTTTACTCGTTCCGTAACACATCATCCCGTGATCAACTCCTTGGTCACATTGCGCATATGATGATGTCCTACCGAGTGGGCCCAGAGATACCTCTCCGTTTACACGGAGTGACAAATCCCAGTCTCGATCCGCATAAAACAATAGATACTTTCGGAGATACCTGTAGTGCACCTTTATAGTCACCCAGTTATGTTGTGACGTTTGATACACCCAAAGCACTCCTACGGTATCCAGGAGTTACACGCTCTCATGGTCGAAGGAAGAGATACTTGACATTGGCAAAGCTCTAGCAAATGAACTACGCGATCTTTTGTGCTAGTCTTAGGATTGGGTCTTGTCCATCACATCATTCTCCTAATGATGTGATCCCGTTATCAACAACATCCAATGTCCATAGCCAGGAAACCATGACTATCTGTTGATCACAACGAGCTAGTCAACTAGAGGCTCACTAGGGACATATTGTGGTCTATGTATTCACACGTGTATTACGATTTCCGGATAATACAGTTATAGCATGAATAAAAGACAATTATCATGAACAAGAAAATATAATAATAATACTTTTATTATTGCCTCTAGGGCATATTTCCAACAGTCTCCCACTTGCACTAGAGTCAATAATCTAGTTCACATCGCCATGTGATTAACACTCACAGGTCACATCGCCATGTGACTAATACCCAAGAGTTTACTAGAGTCAGTAGTCTAGTTCACATCACTATGTGATTAACACTCAATGAGTTTTATGTTTGATCATGTTGCTTGTGAGAGAGGTTTTAGTCAACGGGTCTGAACCTTTCAGATCTCTGTGTGCTTTACAAATCTCTATGTCATCTCCTAGATGCAGCTACCACGCTCTATTTGGAGCTATTCCAAACAACTGTTCTACTTGGAGCTATTCTAAATTATTGCTCCATTATATGTATCCGGTCTCTCTACTCAGAGCTATCCGGATAGGTGTCAAGCTTGCATCGTCGTAACCTTTACGACGAACTCTTTTACCACCTCCATAATCGAGAAAATTCCTTAGTCCACTAGTTACTAAGGATAACTTTGACCGCTGTCCTGTGAGCCATTCTTGGATCACTCTTGTACCCCTTGACTGATTCATGGCAAGGCACACTTCAGGTGCGGTACACAGCATAGCATACTGAAGAGCCTACGTCTTAAGCATAGGGGACGACCTTCGTCCTTTCTCTCTATTCTGTCGTGGTCGAGCTTTAAGTCTTAACTTCGTACCTTACAACTCAGGCAAGAACTCCTTCTTTGACTCGTCCATCTTGAACACCTTCAAGATCATGTCAAGGTATGTGCTCATTTGAAAGTATTATTAAGCATTTTGATCTATCCTTATAGATCTTGATGCTCAATGTTCAAGTAGCTTAATCCAGGCTTTCCATTGAAAAACACTTTCAAAATAACCCTATATGCTTTCCAGAAATTCTACGTCATTTCTGATCAACAATATGTCAACAACATATACTCATCAGAAATTCTATAGTGCTCCCACTCACTTCTTTGGAAATACAAGTTTCTCATAAACTTTGTACAAACCCAAAATTTTTGATCATCATCAAAGCATACATTCCAACTCCGAGATGCTCACTCCAGTCCTTAGAAGGATTGCTGGAGCTTTGCATACTTATTAGCATCTTTCGGGATTGACAAAACCTTCCGGTTGTATCACATACAACCTTTCCTCATTAAAATCGTCGAGGAAACAATGTTTTTGACATCCTATCTGCAAGATTTCATAAATAATGCAGTAATCGCTAATATAATTCCAACAGACTCTTAGCATCGCTACGAGTGAGAAAATCTCATCGTAGTCAACTCCTTGAACTTGTCAGAAAACATCTTAACGACAAGTCGAGCTTTCTTAATGGTGACATTTACCATCATTGTCCGTCTTCCTTTTGAAATCCATCTGTACTCATTAGCCTTACGACCATCGAGCCGTTCTGCCAAAGTCTACACTTTGTTTTCATACATGGATCCTCTCTCGGATTTTATGGCCTCAAGCCATTTATCGGAATCCGGGCCCACCATCGCTTCTCCATAGCTCGTAGGTTCATTGTTGTCTAGCAACATGACCTTCAAGACAGGATTACGTACCACTCTGAAGTAGTACGCATCCTTGTCATCCTATGAGGTTTGGGAGTGACTTGATCCGAAGTTTCATGATCAATATCATAAGCTTCCACTTCAATTGGTGTAGGTGCTACAGGAACAACTCCCTGTGCCCTGTCACACACTAGTTGAAGAGACGGTTCAATAACCTCATCAAGTCTCCACCATCCTCCCACTCAATTCTTTTGAGAGAAACTTTTCCTCGAGAAAGGACCCGATTCTAGAAACAATCCATATTGCTTTCGGATCTGAATTAGGAGGTATACCCAACTGTTTTGGGTTTCCTATGAAGATGCATTTTATCCGCTTTGGGTTCGAGCTTATCAACCTGAAACTTTTTCACATAAGCGTTGCATCCCCAAACCTTTAAGAAACGACAACTTAGGTTTCTCTAAACCATAATTCATACGGTGTCATCTCAACGGAATTACGTGGTGCCCTATTTAAAGTGAATGTGGTTGTCTCTAATGCCTAACCCATGGACAATAGTGGTAATTCGATAAGAGACATCATGGTACGCACCATATCCAATAGGGTGCAACTATGATGTTCGGACACACCATCACACTATGGTGTTCCAGGCGGTATTAATTGCGAAACAATTTCCACAATGTCTTAATTGTGTGCCAAAACTCGTAACTCAGATATTCATCTCTATGATCGTATCATAGACATTTTATCCTCTTGTCACAATGATCTTCTACTTCACTCTGAAATTACTTGAACCATTCAATAATTCAGAGTTGTGTTTCATCAAGTAAATATTCTCAACATCTACTCGAATCATCTGTGAAGTAAGAACATAACGATATTCACTGCATGCCTCAGCATTTATTGGACTGCACACATCAAAATGTGTTACTTCCAACAAGTTGCTATCTTGTTCCATCTTATTGAAACCGAGGCTTTTCAGTCATCTTGCCTATGTGGTATGATTTGCATATCTCAAGTGATTCAAAATCAAGTGAGTCCGAACGGTCCATTTGCATGGAGTTTCTTCATGCATATACACCAATAGACATGGTTCGCATGTCTCAAACTTTTCAAAAACGAGTGAGTCCAAAGATCCATCAACATGGAGCTTCTTCATGCGTTTTATACCATTATGACTTACATGGCAGTGCCACAAGTAAGTGGTACTATCATTACTATCTTATATCTTTTGGCATGAAAATGTGTATCACTACGACCGAGATTCAATAAACCATTCCTTTAGGTGCAAGACCATTGAAGGTATTATTCAAAAAATAGAGTAACCATTATTCTCCTTAAATGAATAACCGTATTGCGATAGACATAATCCAATCATGTCTATGCTCAACGCAAACACCAATCTCGGTGGTAGAGGGAGCGTGCGATGCTTGATCATATCAACCTTGGAAACACTTCCAACATATATCGTCAGCTCACCTTTAGCTAGTCTCCGTTTATTCCGTAGCTTTTATTTCGAGTTACTAACACTTAGCAACCGAACCGGTATCCAATACCCTGGTGCTACTAGGAGTACTAGTAAAGTACACATTAACATAATGTATATCCAATATACTTCTATCGACCTTGCCAGCCTTCTCATCTACCAAGTATCTAGGGTAATGCTGCTCCAGTGGTTGTTCCCCTTATTACAGAAGCACTTAGTCTCGGGTTTGGGTTCAACCTTGGGTTTCTTCACTTGAGCAGCAGCTGAATTGCCGTTTCATGAAGTATCCCTTTGTTCCCTTGCCCTTCTTGAAACTAGTGGTTTCACCAACCATCAACAATTGATGCTCCTTCTTGATTTCTACTTTCGCGGTGTCAAACATCATGAATATTTCAAGGATCATCATATCTATCCCTGATATGTTATAGTTCATCACGAAGCTCTAGCAGCTTGGTGGCAATGACTTTGGAGAAACATCACTATCTCATTTGGAAGATCAACTCCCACTCGATTCAAGTGATTGTTGCACTCAGACAATCTGAGCACAAGCTCAACGATTGAGCTTTTCTCCCTTAGTTTGTAGGCTAAGAAAATCGTCGGAGGTCTTATACCTCTTGACGTGGGCACGAGCCTGAAATCCCAATTTCAGCCCTCGAAACATCTCATATGTTCCGCGACGTTTCGAAAACGTCTTTGGTGCCTCTACTTAAACCATTTAATTGAACTATCACGTAGTTATCAAAACGTGTATGTCCGATGTTCACAACATCGACAAACGACGTTGGGGTTCAGCACACTGAGCGGTGCATTAAGGACATAAGCTTTCTACTGATCGCATAATCGCTACTATCAACTTTCAACTATATTTTCTCTAGGAACATATCTAAACAGTGGAACTAAAGCGCGAGCTTACGACATAATTTGCAAAAGGTCTTTTGACTATGTTCAGGATAATTAAGTTCATCTTATGAACTCTCACTCAGATAGACATCCCTCTGGTCATCTAAGTGATCACATGATCCGAGCCAACTAGCCCATGTCCGATCATCACGTGAGACGGACTAGTTAACGTCGGTGAACATCTTCATGTTGATCGTATCTACTATACGACTCATGCTCGACCTTTCGGTCTCCGTGTTCCGAGGCCATGTCTGCACATGCTAGGCTCGTCAAGTTAACCCTAAGTGTTTTCGCTGTGTAAAACTGTCTTACACCCGTTGTATGTGAACGTAGGAATCCATCACACCCGATCATCACGTGGTGCTTAGAAGCGACGAACTGTAGCAACGGTGCACAGTTAGGGGAGAACACTTCTTGAAATTTTGTAAGGGATCATCTTATTTACTACCGTCGTCCTAAGCAAACAAGATGCATAAACATGATAAACATCACATGCAATCAAATAGTGACACGATATGGCCAATATCATTTTGCTCCTTTTGATCTTCATCTTCGGGGCTCCATGATCATCATCGTCACCGGCACGACACCATGATCTCCATCATCATGATCTCCATCATCGTGTCTTCATGAAGTTGTCACGCCAACGACTACTTCTACTTCTATGACTAACGCGTTTAGCAATAAAGTAAAGTAGTTTACATGGCGTTCTTCAATGACACGCAGGTCATACAATAAATAAAGACAACTCCTATGGCTCCTGCCGGTTGTCATACTCATCGACATGCAAGTCGTGAATCCTATTACAAGAACATGATCAATCTCATACATCACATATCATTCATCACATTCTTCTTGGCCATATCACATCACATAGCATACCCTGCAAAAACAAGTTAGACGTCCTCTAATTGTTGTTGCATGTTTTACGTGGCTGCTATGGGTTTCTAGCAAGAACGTTTCTTACCTACGCAAGACCACAACGTGATATGCCAATTGCTATTTACCCTTCATAAGGACCCTTTTCATCGAATCCGTTCCGACTAAAGTGGGAGAGACTGGCACCCGCTAGCCACCTTATGCACCAAGTGCATGTCAATCGGTGGAACCTGTCTCACGTAAGAGTACGTGTAAGGTCGGTCCGGGCCGCTTCATCCCACAATACCGTCGAAACAAGATTGGACTAGTAACGGTAAGCATATTGAACAACATCAACGCCCACAACTACTTTGTGTTCTACTCGTGCAAAGAATCTACGCAATAGACCTAGCTCATGATGCCACTGTTGGGGAACGTAGCAGAAATTCAAAATTTTCCTACGCGTCACCAAGATCTATCTATGGAGAAACCAGCAACGAGTAGAAGGAGAATGCATCTACATACCCTTGTAGATCGCTAAGCGGAAGCGTTCAAGTGAACGGGGTTGATGGAAGTCGTACTCGTCGTGATTCAAATCACCGATGATCAAGTGCCGAACGCACGGCACCTCCGCGTTCAACACACGTACAGCCCGGTGACGTATCCCACGCCTTGATCCAGCAAGGAGAGAGGGAGAGGTTGATGAAGACTCCGTCCAGCAGCAGCACAACGGCGTGGTGGTGGTGGAGGAGCGTGGCAATCCTGCAGGGCTTCGCCAAGCACCGCGAGAGAGGAGGAGCACTTGGGAGAGGGAGGGCTGCGCCAGGGGCAAGGGTGAAGCTCCCATGCGCCTCCCCACTATATATAGGGGTGGAGGGGGCTGGTTTCTTGCCCTCCAAGTCCATTGGGGCGTTGGCAAAGGTGGGAGGAAAGAAATCCCATCATTTCCTTCCCCACCGATTGCTATCCCCCCTTTTTAGGGATCTTGATCTTATCCCTTTGGGATATGATCTTATTCCTTCTAAGGGGGGATCTTGGTGCGCCTTGACCAGGGGTGTGGGGCCTTTCCCCCACTACCCACGTTCATGTGGGTCCCCCCATGCAGGTGGGCCCCACTCCGGAACCTTCTAGAACCTTCCCGGTACAATACCGAAAAATCCCGAACATTTTCCAGTGGCCAAAATAGGACTTCCCATATATAAATCTTTACCTCCGGACCATTCCGGAACTCCTCGTGACGTCCGGGATCTCATCCGGGACTCCGAACAACATTCGGTAACCACATACAAACTTCCTTTATAACCCTAGCGTCATCGAACCTTAAGTGTGTAGACCCTACGGGTTCGGGAGACATGTAGACATGACCGAGACGTTCTCCGGTCAATAACCAACAGCGGGATCTGGATACCCATGATGGCTCCCACATGTTCCACGATGATCTCATCGGATGAACCACGATGTCAAGGACTTAATCAATCCCGTATTCAATTCCCTTTGTCTATCGGTATGTTACTTGCCCGAGATTCGATCGTCGGTATCCAATACCTTGTTCAATCTCGTTACCGGCAAGTCACTTTACTCGTTCCGTAACACATCATCCCGTGATCAACTCCTTGGTCACATTGCGCATATGATGATGTCCTACCGAGTGGGCCCAGAGATACCTCTCCGTTTACACGGAGTGACAAATCCCAGTCTCGATCCGCATAAAACAATAGATACTTTCGGAGATACCTGTAGTGCACCTTTATAGTCACCCAGTTACGTTGTGACGTTTGATACACCCAAAGCACTCCTACGGTATCCAGGAGTTACACGCTCTCATGGTCGAAGGAAGAGATACTTGACATTGGCAAAGCTCTAGCAAATGAACTACACGATCTTTTGTGCTAGTCTTAGGATTGGGTCTTGTCCATCACATCATTCTCCTAATGATGTGATCCCGTTATCAACGACATCCAATGTCCATAGCCAGGAAACCATGACTATCTGTTGATCACAACGAGCTAGTCAACTAGAGGCTCACTAGGGACATATTGTGGTCTATGTATTCACACGTGTATTACGATTTCCGGATAATACAGTTATAGCATGAATAAAAGACAATTATCATGAACAAGAAAATATAATAATAATACTTTTATTATTGCCTCTAGGGCATATTTCCAACAATCACAAGTATCCAGTTCTAGTTGTATCGATCGGGATACAACTCCAAGTGTCCGTTACCGTAGGACAGGCTATCGATAGATGTTTTCTTCCCTGCAGGGGTGCACCAACTTACCCACCACGCTCGATTAACTCCGGACAGACACACTTTCCTGGGTCATGCCCAGCCTCGGCCAAACAATACGCCGCAACCCGACCAAGGCTTAATAGAGAGGCCAGCACGCCGGACAAAACCTATGCCCCCAGGGGTCATAGGCCATCTCCCCGGGAACTCCTACATGTTGTGTGGGCGGCCGGTGAGCAGACCTAGCTACCTCCTTCAACAAGGCAGGCGCTTACGCAGTCCAACCTGGCGCACGCCGCTTAGTCGCTGACGTCTATTAAGCTTCGGCTGATGCATACGATGCAGAACGCCCATACTATGCCCACGTGATGGTTAGTGCTATCAGGCCAGAGACCCCTCGGATCAAATATCCAAATCGTAGTGGATTAGGAATGCGCGGTAACGAGCAGAGACTCACGATCGATGTGACCCCGTCGCCCCGTCTCGAGTACTTGCGACAAGGGCTAAGAATGCCCGGCCACGCCTCGTAAGTATCTCGCGGGCACCTTCCAGGTCAACCCGTCTCCACATCACTCGCAATTAAGCTCGCGCGGGTACCCCTCAGGGTCGACCCGTCTTTCCAAGTAACAGGGGTAAAGTCCAAGTATCCGTGTGTCCAAACATCAAGGGGAAAACCTGAGGAATCATCCCCGCTGAATTCCACTCGATGTAATCATCAAGGTGAACGTAAGAGGATCCACCCTCGAGGTTCACACTTGAGGAGTTGCACGACAGAGCCGTATCGGAAGTGGTTAAGGAGGAAATCACCCTCGATGACCCGACCAGATAGCTACACTACAGAGATCTCATATGGAGTGATGTAAGAGGTTCCACCCTTGGCACTCGATAGTAACTCTGTAGAGTCGTATAACTAGGGGGTGATGTGCGGTGTTGGGGCCTGGACATCGATCACGTGATCGAGTCATCGAACATAAAACGAGGCAACTAGGACAAGGTGAGGTCACTGATGGATCTCTAACCAACCTATACTAAGCAGTTTAGGATAAGCAGGTAAGGTATGAAAGTAGGTAACAACAATAGGCTATGCGTTAGAGTAGGATCATACAGAAAGCAGTAGCAGTTCTAATGCAAGCATGAGAGGGAAAGAAATGTGCGATATCGGAATGCTCATGGGGGGTTTTCTTGCCTGGAAGCTCTGTTGAAAAGGAAGAAGTGTCGTCGTCGACGTAGTCAAACACAGGGGCGGCATCGGTCTCGGGGTCTACCGAAGAGAAGAGGGGGAAGAACCAATAAATATAAAGCAAACAAAGCATCACAAAGCATAACATGGCAATATGATGTGCCGGGATGACCTAACATATGGCTACACGATATAGGTAAAGGTGGAATTCAACCGGGAATGTTTTCCCGGTTCTGGACCTGTGTCAAACAGATGACCGAAGGGGGAAAGTTCCATGTTTAGCTAGTTAGAGGCATGTGGCAGGTGAACGGACCGCGTGTTCGGATTCGTCTCGTCGTTCTGAGCAACTTTCATGTATAAAACTTTTTCATCGGAGTTAGGGATTATTTTCTATGAATTTCGAAAGATTTTATTAGTTTCTGGATTTATTTTATTTACATAAAATGATATATGACGCCAGCATGATGTCACAGTGACATCAGCAGGTCAACAGACGGCTGACCAGGTCAAACCTGACCTGTGGGTCCAGTGGGACCCACATGTCAGCCTTTGTTAGTCTAACAGTGCATTAAACTAACAAACCTAGGTTAATTAGCTACTGGACCCCACTTGTCATAGACTAGTTAGCTAAACTAATTAGTTTTAATTATAAAATGTTTTAATTAACTTAATTGTGCGGTGGGGCCCGCTTGTCAGGGACCGGGGCTGCCCAGTCAGTAGTTGACTGGGTCAACCCAGTCAACTGGGGCCCGTGGGGCCCACTGGCAGTGTCACTGGGGTGGCCCCAGGACAATCACATAGGCGGCGGCCGGCGTTTCGCCGCCGGCGATGCCAGAACGCGGCGGGGGCACCCGGGCCTCGTCGGGATTTCGCTACATGGCGCCGTTCGGCGCGCGGCTTGGTCCATTCGAACGGCCAAATGATGCCGCGTCGAGTGGTGGTGGTGGTATGGCCGGACTCGGCTGGAATCGTCGCCGGCGATGAGCAGAGGCGGCGACACGTACGGGTGCTCGACGGAAACGGTGCTACGGTGGCTCAAACCGGGTGCGGCTAGGCTCGTTCGGACGCGGGAGAAGCAGCGCATCCTACTGCGACCTGAGCTAGAGTGGGGGCGGGTTGTAACGACGACGGCGTCGAACGGGCCGGACGGCCGGAACAGGCGTTGGCGGGGATCGGGCTACAGGGCTTGGCGAGAGCAACGGACGCGCGCGTTGGGCCCCTGGGAACCCCAGGAGCATGATGCGACGCTCGGCCTCATGTGAAGGCGCCCATGGCCACGGCGCCAAGCTCGTCGGCGGCAACGCGCTCGGGCGACGGCGGGCGAGCTAGCTAGGAGGCGCGCGAGGGCGAATGGAGAGGGGAAGGAGAGGAAGAAGCTCACGCCGAGGCTGTAGGGGGACGGCAGCGTGCTCGGGGAGGACTCGGTGCAGCGAATCGAGGCGGCGGCATCGCGATGGCCGGAGAAGGGGATCGGGTCACCGGCGCTGCTGTGCTACTCCCTGACTTGATCCAACGGCGCTGGACGAAGGGGTCGACGGTGCTGGATCTTTCGGACAGATCGGCGGGGTCAGAGGGACCCGGTGGCCGCGGGCCCGACCGGCGCACGACGACGGTGGCGCTCGGGATGAACGAGCATATGAGGGAGAGAGGAACGAGCGAGGGGGAGGAGGCGGATCTGGGTCTGGCTAGGGTTTGGCAGGGGCGGGTGGCCTTATCCGCCGGGGGAGAAGATGGGGAGGCGTAGGATGGCCGGCGCGTGGCCATCGCGGCTGGCCGTCATCCACCTCCCCTCTGTGAACAGAGGAGGAAGGAGAGGGGGGTAGGTGGGTTGGGCCTCACTGTAGTTAGCAGGCCTAAGTGCACAGTGCACTTCGGCCCGTTTTTTCTTTCTTATCTTATTTTTCTTTTTATTTAATGAACAGAGATGGGTAAGAAAGAGTTGGGCATGCTATTTACTTGGGAAAAATATGGGAAGTGCCCCTTTTATTCCTTGGTGGTCTTAGACTGTGCCACAAATATTTTCGAGACTAGAAGAATTCATTTGGTATTTTTCATAATTAGGATAGCATTTAAAAATTCTGAATTGGTGTTGTTATAATTGCTAATGCTCATGTTTGCACAAAAGTGATGTTGTGTTCCTTAACAAATACTACCTCCGTAAACTAATATAAGGGCGTTTAGAATACTAAAGTAGTAATCTAAACACTCTTATATTAGTTTACAGAGGGAGTAATTGTTATGGAATTTTTTGGCACGTGATGAGCATTTTTTCAGCAACTTTTGAGCAACTTCAAACTTCACTTGAATTTGAATTGACTGTAATTTCAAATGGGATATTGATAAAAGGTGATTAAGCACTGTTTGGAAAAATGATTAGCTTAAACACAGAGGTTACTGTGGCATGATACTGGGGGTGTTACAGCCAGCTCGCCCCCCCGACCACCGCCGCTGTGCCTCCACTACCACCAGTCGTGGCCACGGTAGCGACGAACGCCCGTAGCTCGCGCCGCCCACGGCCCGTGCCGCCTAGGCACAGATCTGGGCCCCGCCACCGTCGTCCCTGACGACCGAGGCACACCAGGCACCTAGCCACCTACCATGGAGGAGCAGAGGCGCCGGAGCGCCATCCCATCCGCCGTGACGCCCGGCCCCACGCCACACTCTGGCCTAGGGGCTCCAGCCCCGCTCGAGCAGGAGGACCCCGATTCCCCGCCTCCGCCGGCTAGGCTTCGCCCGACCGCGCCCTAGGGCGGCGACGAGAGAGGAGGAGGGGAGGGGGTGGGGGCGGGAGCTAGGGTTACCTCCCGGCAGCCACATGGGGGCGACACGGGAGGATGAATGAGTCGGGTCCGATAGCTCGCCTGAGGACCCTTTTTTTTGCATTGCCTGAGGAACCCTGGCGCTGCCATTATGACTAGTGTTTATTTGATACTGTTTAAATATTAGAGACAAAAAATTTAGTCATGATGCAGTAGTTCAATATATCTACTCCCTCCCTCCATATATATAGGTCCTAATACATTTTTCAAGATTGCGTTTGACTATTGATAATATTAATAGTATATGTGATGTATAATGTGAAAATTATATCATTGAAAGAATCTTTTGCGTATGAATTTGAAGGTATGCTTTGTGTAACTTGCATGTCATATATTATTGTTATAAAATATGGTCAAAGTTAGCCTCAAAAAACGCATTAGGTCCTATGTAGATGGATAGAGGGAGTAACAAATACTCTTCCCACGGTATCCCTAGAAGTCATTCCATGCATGGTACCCCCTCCGTTTTATTTCCTCCACATATTAGTTTTGATTGACAGAAGTCAAACTTTATAAAGTTTGGTAAGTTTGGAGAAAATAATATGAACATTCATCGTAACAAATTTGTGTGATGTGAAAATATATGCATTGATGAATTCAGTAATAGCTTATATGTTAATATTTTTTTCTACAAACTTGTTGAAAAGGTATATAAATTTTGACTTTTGTAAATAAAAACGGAAGGAGTAATTAGTTTCTGCTTGCATATCACCCGATTGATTCAATATTCCCAGCCTCAAACAGCGATCCATCCACGGGGTGCTTCACCTCTTCTCCACAATAATAGCAGTGCTGAGGATCGGCACTTTCATGCACGCTGTACTGAATCCCACCAACTCCTTCGTCTTCGTCCATGGAGACTATGCATGTCGGCACCCAACCGCCTGTATCGCAGTCATAATGGACCACCGCAAAGAAGAACTCCTCTGGATTCTCTTCCAGAGTGCTCTTTGCCGTGAAATTCACATGGTAATAGGAACCGTCGTCCATGACTCTCCAGCTGATGATGGGTTTGACGAGCGCATACTTGATCCCGTCCTTGATCTGCTCCTTGTTGTAGTGCTCCAGCGCGCTGATTGCGAACTCGTCGCAGCCCCGCAGACAAACAAAAGCTTCGAAACTAGCGTCGTCGGCGTAACCAAAGGAAGAGTCCACCCAGTCTTGCATAGTAGCCGGAAACGGGAAACGGTGGGCCGTTCCTTGATCCGGATTCATCGACCCAGAATCAGATTCGGGAACGAGGGTCGATTCAGTAAGATTCGATGATTCGGCGTTTTTGCAGCTGGATCTTCGATTTAGGTTCGGCGACTCGACATTCTTGGTTCTTGAATCGATCGAGTAAGCAAAAGGTCAGCCATATCAATCACGAACTCCTCGTTTTACTCTCTGCCCGTTCTTTTCCACTCCCTTAAATAACTCCTCGTTCTGCTTTCCAATTACTCCAAGGCTGCTAATAAATTTTCCATTGGGAAGGAGATGATTTATTTTAGTCTTCATGGATCGACGATGCAACCAGTTGCTCCCAGCCCAGCAGTTCCCTGTATAAGTACTCCCTCGGTCCCTCCCAGCCAGTTGCTCCCCGCATCCGTAAATATTCACGTTCCTTATTCCATGGTATTATACCGGATTTATCGTACCGGAATTGATTGAATCGCGTTTCTGCTTTAGAAAGATCGTTCTAGAGATGTATACCCCTGCTGTATCTGTATCCTATTTTTTCCAGCCTCCGACTCTCGTCCTCCATTCCCGTTCCTCGTTCCCATCATACCGGAAACATGGCAACTATGAGTCTTGGTTGGCTGGGATCAAAAAGTGGCGATGAAGGAGAATTGGGGCCATCCAGCAGCAACACCTGTTTGGGTTGCACGGCTGCTGCTGGTGGAGTGGTGAGCTGCCGTTGCTTGGAAAAAGAGCTAAATACTATGCTAGGCTTTCTTCGGTCCAAAAGGCTGAGGTGGAGAAAGAGTATTAGGCTTTAGCAAATAAAAAGGCTGAGGTGGAGAAGTAGTGTTAGACTTTAGCCAGTAAAAAGACTGAGCTGAACGGCAGGAAGTTTCCTAATAGTAGATAGGAATGTGCTATGCATCTATATTACTATTAAACAATCAAACAAGAATTTCTTTAAGCACATCCCATAAAGCGTACACAGATCCAATACCATCGCACGATTAGGCCCATTAAAATCAATCTAACGGTTAGCCTTAACCTAAACCATTTTCTATGTGCACTTAGCAATTTACATTGACTGACCGTACTCCACCATGGAGGAAAATATGAAACTCCACGCCTGAGCAATTAGGAAACTAATAATTACGGGTGCATTCTATTTTAGGAAACTAAATCAGAGTGCATCCATCCTATTAGAAAATTAATCTCAGACAAATCCATCCTATTAAAAACTTATCTCGGACGCATCCATTCTATTAGGAAGCTAACCGCGAGCCGCCTGCCGCCATCATGCACGCTAGCCACAATAGGGGAAGCGTGAGGAGCTTCGTCTTTCTCCGGGAACACACGTGCTATCGCCGCCATCGTCTTCTGCCTGGAGGCCAGGCACTCTTCTGCCGCTACTGCGACGACTCCATCCACCTCCAGGGCATGCTCTCCGGTAACCATCGGCATCCGCGTTGACTTCAGCTTCGTTCGCAGCACCCACGCCGACAAAGTGTCTGTTCAGTGGGTGCACGTGCATTACATGTTAAATAAGAATCATGGGGCTTCAAGCAATCTAAAATTATAGATTTGGCATTATTTTAGGTTGCTGATTGCTATACTGAAAATGTGTAATTATATATGGCACGTACATAAGAATGCAACAATCTTGTCTTACAAAGTAGGATCAAGAAGGATACTGAAGAAGTCAAGATGCAGAGTCTATTTCCCATGATTACTTCTCATGTTCATGTCGGCTTCCTTGGGCTTTACTTTGTACCACCATATGCATTAAACTGGACCGTATCAAGAGGTAACGCCACCCTCTTGATTAGAATTGCCTTATTTGTGCTATTTGATCAGTGTGTGTTTTACGTATGACGTTGCTTTACCTGGAATTAAGGTGGGTTGCACCTTCCTAGGCACTATCTCCAGGGATAGGTTGGAAATTAGAATATATGATTCATTCTTAGAGAAAACTTTACATGCGTTACTTTAACATAATTGCATAGCAATTCAGTAAATTATGTAAGATTCAGTAGGAGGCAAGATATTGAAGATGTACTACTATTTCAGTTACATGATTCTATACATCTAAAACGGGTCACATGACTCCGTAACTGTTGTTAGATAATATCTATCGCTGTTCTGTAAAGGTATGCAATCTCTACTGCGTTCCAATAAAGAGAATTTTACCATACAGAAGGATCCAATGAAGAAACTAATCCGGCTGAGTTCCAATAAATAGATCCTTCAAAGGATCTGTCCTAATACAGCTGCCGTATATTGGTACAGAGAAATCATATAAACTGTACTCAGTCGGATTTATTTTGTTTCACGACAGAGAAACCAAATACCTTTCGCTATTTTGGCACATATATTTATTCTTATATACTTGTGCAGTTTTGAATGATCCAACATATCTACAGTCATCAAACTTGAAGACATGCTGTTTAAGGCCTTATTTGCACCGCTCTCTTTTCTTTGTCTGTGCGCCTCTTTCCTCCAATAATAATAATGAACAACTTTTTTCGGATCAGGTATTACACTGTTACAAATGTATGCTGAAGCTACTCCTTACGACAAGGAAAAAGAGGATGAATGCATTCTATCTTCACCAGTTTTGTAGCATGTTTCGAATTGTTGGCTCTTTCTTATTTGAGGATTCATCATTTTTTTGTAATTTAGAAGCTGACCTGAAAGCTTGATAAGGTTAAGCTTGACAAATACTCTAGAATACTTTTCCTTCCATCTTTATTTTTCTTCATAACTCATTTCAGTTTCTATACGTACAAAGCATCTTACATCATTGTAAGTTAGTATGGTTGCCAACGCATAAACACATACAAAACCGGATAAATATTTTCTATCATGATAATTATTGGATTTCTTTTAGCCCTTTTACATTTCAATTAGTTCTTGTAAATCATCTCTATTTCATATAGAAGTCGTTGTAGTCACATATCATCTTCTATTTCCTATTATCCATAGTAGGTAGCTATATAATTTTGGCAGTCCACACAACCAAAAAATATATATAATTTGATCCAAATTAGTACAAATATATATTTTGCTATGCAGGTTAGTAGAATAAAACAAGATTCGAGAATTAAGCATCTTGAACAATATAATTGCACCGTAAGGCAGTTTATACTTTTTTTTTTTGGCTACACTTGAAGAGAAGACTATACTACATGCCTATATTGCTGCATTAATAAATAATTGCTGTTTTATTTAAATGAGAATATTTTTCTGCTATTACTCTATGCAGCAACATAACCATTATTGTGTCTCGCTTTTGAGAATACAATTTGAGCGACATCAAACATTTTGTATCCATTTGATTTATATTTTTAAAAATGTTTATTTTTTTTATATTATGTAAATTCATCTGTTTTACGTTTGAGACGTGCGTTGCACGTGCATGCTTACTAGTGTTCATAGTAGTAGCACCGTATGTGCTATCCGGGTCCTGTAAAAGGAGTTGCTCCCCATCCGTTGTAAGTAGGGCAAATCCAAAACAATAAGATGCGCATACGGGGCGCTTATATGCCACATCAGATCGCTAAGAAACAAAAATGCGTGGAGAAGCGATTGGGCAGGGGCTGGGCTAGATAACACCGCCCTCTACTTTTCCCTTCCTCACAAAGCAAACGCACGGGCCATGTTCTCCAGCTCCACACGCAACCACTCCTCCGCGTCGCCGTCGCCTCTGCCTCACCCCGTCTCCTTCCGCAGCAATGGCCTACCTCATCTCCCCTCCGCCGATGTGGTGCTAGCCACCACCACCGAGCCCTAGCAGCAAAGGGAGTGGTGGCTTATTCCACGGCGCATCTCCACGCGTGCAGCGGCGACCCCGGGAGGAGCTTAAGCCGCAGCGATGGTCCACCGCGCCGGCGCCGTCGTCGGCGAGTCCCCGATCCAATCCATGATCTCTCTCTCTCTCTCTCTCTCTCTCTCTCTCTCTCTCTCTCTCTCAGAGGGCATCTGCGGACCCCAAGGTGCGGTGCCGCACCCTACCTGTCGTACAGTCTAATCTCTCCCCCCCTTGCCTCCTACCCTCTCTCTTCAGCTCCTCTATTTATTTGCACAAATTCTTTTTTGTCTATGCCTAGAAGGTGTTTGATGAAAGTTCAGCAACATCCGAGCATGCTCACCTCCAGTTCGCCAACAACCAGAATTTAAAGAAAACGAGAACATCGAGTGTGCACTACTGATGCCATCATGGAAAACTCACTGCTCTTGTTTAATTTTATTTATGTAGTCAATATTTTGGTCAAATGATTCTCACGTGTTAACAAATTGTACTCACATAAAACTGAGTATTGGTCTAAGGAGCTGGTGGCAAAACAAGAATTAATGTTCCTTTATTTACTTAGAGCTTATGTTCAGATCATTGACATTTGCATATCCCCTATTTGTAGTATCATTTTGTGTCTCGTGTTATGCCTGTAATTAAGTGCAGTCGTGCCTTCTTATTAATGCCTTGCACTTTCGGGTGTGTGGATGTGGATGTCAATGTCTACTATCTGTCAATCACCCATCAAAGAAAGATCATATGATTTTTCTACAACCCTGATTTTACCTTAGCTAAGATTATATAACCATCAACTTGATCAAGATTGCTCGTGTGTGTCATCTTATGTTCTGTTTCAACGGTCAAATACCCATACGCCATCGAAGTTAGTGTGTGATGTGCCTACTTCTATTAGGAAAACAGAGAGGATGTGATTGTTTTATTTTTCTAAAATTGGTAATGTGGCAACTAGCATGGCTTCTGCTATGTTGATTTAGATCTTGCTTGGGTACTGGTTACCTTAAGTAATGCTCCCTCCGTCCTAAAATAAGTGTCGTGTCTTTAGTTCAAATTTATTAAAATTTAAACTAAAGCCACGACACTTATTTTGGGACGGAGGGAGTAGTTGAAATACATTGCAGAGAGTAAACAGAGCATGCGTATAAAGGTTGGTTAGGTCAACTTTGTTATTGATTTACACAGAATTGAACTTGTTGATATGGTGATAGGGTCTGCCGTGTACATGGTTGTTGATTAAATTTTTGTATAAACTTCTACCAATATGTTCTATTATAAACTCACTAATTTATCTGTTAGACCGGCAGTGGAGGAGCAGCAGCGGCCAACGGCAGATCGGCGTGTCATGGGAGCAGACACGGCGGCCGTCACGGGCAGAGCAGAGCGAAGTTGGCATGGCGGCTAGGCGGCTGTCCGGACTGGATCCCGCCATCACCACCAGCCACCCCCTCGTTTGTCCGTGTCCATCTCGGCGAAACCAAGGGTCTGCCTCGTGTCCTGCGAGGTGACACTCCACCGCCACCGCTCTGCTGCTTCCGCCTTACGCTTCGCTCCCTCCGGTGCCATACTCACCTCCGACAAAAAGGACCTCTTGGACGTCATTGCACATGCTGGCCTCTTCCGACCCCGTGGCCACCGTGATCAGGTTTGGATATGGTTTCATGCCTCTCTATGACCTCATTCATCGCCGTGGCCCAATAACTCTAATTTGGGGATTGCTTGCTGTAGGTAATTGATTTTGTGTTCCTGGATTCGGGTAAGAAGCTAGTGACCTGCTCCAAGGACAAGGTTATCTGGGTTTGGGACCTCAACACACAACACTGCCTTCAAATTGTAAGGTGTCCATCACATCAAGATATGGTCGATGGATGTTGATTCTAGCGAGAAGTTTTTGGTGTCTGTCTCGGCCGATCAAGAGCTGTGGGTGTTCAAAATCAGGCAATCAGCTGAACAGGGTGAAGATTGGAACAAATGGGATGCACTTCACCATTGATCTATTGTGATTCCTTTTCCCCTTTAATAACGTGTACGTATAGGGTAGTCAAGCGCCAACAGGATATCAGCTTTTGTTGTGGATGAGAGTGGGATGATCAATCGGATTGCCGGGGTAGTACAACATTGAGTCATTGGCAGTTCGGCTCAACAAGGACAAGGCGCTGTTCACCATAGGGGTATTAGGAACAGAGAAAATACTCACACAAGGCATGGAGCAGCTACAAACTTGTTAATGTTATACAGGTCAGCATGTTCTTCTTCCAGTATCCCGTGAATATTAAAAATGTTTGCTAACTAATAGTCATCACAGTATCTGATATTCGTAGTTTTATATATCAATTGACAGGTTGATGATTTGTCAAAGGAATTTTATTGCAAATTCCTGTAGGCCTGAAAATGCACACTATCATAACAGAGTAATGTGCAAGTACACAATGTCATAGTAGAAAAATAGAATTTGGACTGATTATTTAACATCACTGTGAGCTTTCCTTTAAATTTGTGCCTTTTGATTTACCCCTGCTATTGTATAAGTATGTGTAGGCTGATTTTGCTTATTGTGTGTTTTATACAGCGAGCAGCTTCCCTTGCGCCGTCATCCATCCACCAACAAGCCCATGACCATGCATCAGGTCATAAAAAAATTCAAAAATTATTTCTTATCAATATGTTTCAAATATGCTTCAGTTCTAAATTTGTTCCCTTTTCCCTTCATTTTTCCAAGAACTGTACTGTTCGGCATTAGTAGATACTTCTACTAAGAGACAGATAT